>NC_069503.1:933545432-933815432 GCF_027579735.1 Bombina bombina | reverse complement strand
TAAATGTGTCAATATTCATATCCTTCAAACAAATAAAGAACATTACACCTATTAAAGAGACATTAAACACTTGATTGTAATAATATTCATTATAATTTTTATATATATATATATTTTTTTTAAAATAGTTTTTATTGAGGTTATCATAAACATATACAATGTATATAGAGTTGCCAAAACTTAAATAGTACAAACATTGGGACACTATTTACAATAGCAATCAGTGTACAGTCAGGTAAGTACAAATTCAAAGTGAAATGGGTAGACATAGTAATATCCTCATTTTTATATTGATAATAACCTCTTCTGAAAATAGTATGTCACTCTTGGATCATGATATAATATATATATATACACTCAACGGAGGTGAGTAAGTTAGGTCTATAGCCACTTTTGGGCTTAGTAGTATATAAAACATTACATATATATATCAACAATACATTTTAAATAATTTTCAACCATCATGAGTAATATGTTGTTCTTCTGTAAATATGTATGGTATATGCATCAACAAATCCTCATCATCAAGGGAATGCGGGTAAACAAACATTTGTGTACATTTAATATCACAATAACAGAAGTGGTATAATGGTCCTATTATAAAACAATCTGCTCCATATCACTACAAGAAATGTGTTGTCTATCCTTCATAGTCAATATATATCTGGAAATTGTTGAGGTGACTAAAAAGAAATATTGTTTGATGAATGGATTAGGTGGTTTTCGTGCAAAGAAAAAATAACTGTTTCAATGGGATTCATTTTCCTTTGCCTACGAAGTAGGCTCAATGGTGTCATGGAGGGGGGGGGGGAAGAGTTACACTCAAAGGGGTGAGGCTGGGAGGAGAAATAAGAAATATAAGTTAACCCGAGTTGGTATAGGAATATAATTTTTATATTTTTAATTACTTATTTTGACCCCTTTTCCTGTAATTTAAGTCTGAAAGTAAATTGTAAATTTTCCAGTCCTAAAAACTTTGAGAGCACATGACAGGTTTCATAAGCATAAAGTGATGGTAAATCCTAGAATTTAAAAACGCTAGGATTTACCATCACTAAAAATAAATAGGACTTTCAGTAATCACTTTGTAAAAAAGTTTGCTAAACTTCCGTTCTAAACTCAGTGACTATGGCTGCCCACAACATAGTGCTCTTTTTTCAATGAGGTGACGTTTGAGGCTTTAGACTAATAGCCATGCTAGTCATTTGTTACTGTTCTGAATGCTAAACAGCTATTGGTTTAGAGGTGGAAATGTTACCTCATAGCGCTGTGCCGTGGGTTGCCAGAGCTGCTTAGTTTAGCAAGGAGGCCGGGGCACAGAAAATATGTTTGGCACACTTTTTTATAAAGTGATGACTAAAAGTCCTATTTATTTTTAGTGATGGTAAATCCTAGCGTCTTTTGAAAAGCTAGGATTTACCATCACTTTAACCTTTCTACAATTTGCATTTTCTATCTTATCATTTTTACTAAAGCAAAACAATGGATGTTTTGCTAACACAGTTGCAAGACCTGTTTTCTCTAGATGCAAGCCCAGAATGACTCCTCCAAACTAAGAAGTGTGGTAAGTGGAGTTTAAACATTGAAGAACAATTGCATTTAACAAGGTTTTAATCTGTTCTAATACAGTTTAGAGGCTGCTGATATGGTAATCTATTATAATCAAATCTATTGGGTCTGCTGGAAAAAAAATATATGTGTGGGTAAGTGGAAATGGCTCAGCAGTTAACGGGTTATAGAGACAGGATTTTTTGTGATTCACACCTCTGAGCATTTTTGAAAAACAGTAAGAATGATATCAGTCTACTGGTAATTCAGCTCTGGGAGGGGCTGGAAAATGGAGTAAGGCATGACTTTCAATTTGCATAGTAGGAAAGGGGTAGGAAAAACATTTACACTATAAACACTATATGGTGAAAAGTATGTGGACACCCATACTAATTATGTTAAGGTGTTTAAGCCACACCCATTGCTAGCTGGTGCATAAAATCCAGCATTGCCATCAATATTGACAGTACAATGGGTTATACTGAAGAGCCCATTGACTTTAAACATGGTGCTGTTATCAGATGCCACTTTTGCCACTAGTCCGTTCATTACATTTCTGCCCTAGACCACTGTAAGCAATATTGGGAAAGTGAAACACAAAATTATTGCACTCCCGTTAATTTCTCAAATTTGCCCGTTTGCAGGAGTGTGATAATTAACCAGTCATTACAAGAAGCTGGTTATTGCTACCTTGAGCTCACAGTGGCAATTAACACTCAGAAAATTAACCAGAAATTAGATCTCTGGTTAATTTTCTAAAAGTGCCCCAAATGCCCTCAAAATAAATGTAGCTTTAAAGTCCGTGTTCACATTGCGCTTTACATGTAATAACAGGGCACATTATTGTGCACTGGTATTACAAAGTGTAGCGCTAATATCGATTGCACGCAAGCGAAATTGAGCGCTACACTTGTAATCTAGCCTATTATTGTGTGATGGAAGCCAGGGAGGGACTGGGACCAAAGTTGGCCCAGGGACATTAGCCCACTACTCTCCCCTTTTGTTATTTAACTATACCCCCATAACGGACAAGTATAATGTATTAGTTTGATTTATTAAAACAACAACCTTCTGTCACTGTACTGTATTTCATAAATTGGTTGTCATTAAAAAATAAAAAGTAAAATGTAATAAAAAAAACCCTCAGAAGCTATATAATTAACATATAAATAAAAATCCACAGGCACCCAAAGCACACGCAAATCACCCCAGACATCCACCATCAAAGAGAAACAGGCTACCACAAGCATCAAAAGGCAACATTACTATGAGCTGCTTCATTGTGACTGTCCACACCAGAGAATATTGACCTGCACAGCATAAGCCTTCCTCTATAGATTTATTGGCAGTTTATTCTGTACAAAACTGTGTGGCCATCTTAAAAATCATGCCACCAAAAAGGCAAATAAATACACTTTCCATATACTGTAAGCCCTCTTTTTCTGGGGAAGGGCACACAGAGAGGCCAGACATGGTACAGGGGGAGTCAGGACACAACTGCCTCCCCCCCCCCCATATGAATGGCACAACTGACTGAAGGGTCAAAAAAGGCCCCTAGATATGTGGTCCTAGACTCAATTGAGACCTTTAAGACCCCTGTGGCTATGCCCCTGCCCAAAGGGCAGGACACAGGTTAACTCAAAATTACAATTGAAAACCGTTGTGAGGAAGATCATTTTGATGTAATACTAGTTTGCAGGCAGTTTCCCTGGACCAGCTTACAAGAACAGGGTGAGGGTTGAGACTGGCCATGACCTGGCTGACAGATACAGAAATGCAGTGGAAGGCAAGGCAAGGCTAGCCATGTATAATGTAAATATAATGGACTGGGTGGGGCTAAAGTAACCATTCACAGACTAAAACCAGTCCTGGCTCACCTGGCAAATGCCCTGTATGTCCTATATTAATGCCAATCCTGTTGGAAGCCACAAACTGGTAGACCAGAATACTCAGAGCAGGGCTAGAACGCGTAACGCATAAAAATGCCTATCATCTGTTGAATCACTCACTAGAGAGTCCCAAACTTCCTCTGGAAGCAACATCAACACAAGAACTGTGTGTTGGGAGCTTCATGAAATGGGTATCCATGGCTAAGCAGCTTTACACAAGCCACACATCAACAATCACAATCCTCTGCCTGCCTTTTTTTCCTAACACCTGAGACCTTATATCGTTCATCTTTTAATAGTTTTTAATAATTTTTATTAGATGACATTTTTATGAGTGTAACTGTACTTTGCTATATATTTTTGATGTGCTTTGTGACACCTTTTTTGTTTTAACCAAAGCACTGAGGTCGCACTAACCTGATGCGCGTTAACTTCAATTGCGCTCAAGAAATCAAGTTTACTTTCAACTTGCTTTACGAGTAGAAAACCCGACGCGTCTAAACACCCACGTTAAACCCTTTTTTGCTTCTGCATAACTGTTAACGCCACACTTATAATCTGGCCCATAGTGTAGTTATATTGCTGGTAATTTATCCTGTTAAAAAGTTCACATTAAAGGGATATAAAATGGTGCTCCCTTTAGTAGAAAAAAAAGTGTAAACTCAAAATATAGATTTTGTTACAAACCAGCAAACAACTTATTTATTTTCTTGCTAAATAAGCAGTTCTCTGTCTAGCCACTGCCTACATAATGATTACAGAGTCGATAGCTAGATAACAAAGCAGACATATGACAGAACTTAGGTTCTATTGTCCCATGATTTTTGCAGCAACAGTTCTCTATTGAACATGAGCAATAAACTGATTGCAGCTAGTTTAGAAATAAGTCAATCCTTTTAATATTGTGAATAATAAATATTGCAATGATTGCTATTAAAGGAGCACTGAAGTCAAAATTAGACTTTTATAATTCAGGTAAAGTACACCATTTTAAAGAACTTTCCAATTAATTTCCATAATCAAATTGTGCTCAATCTTTTTTCTTTATGTACACTTTCTGAGACATCAGCTCCAGTTAAGCATGTGCAAGAATTCACAGAATATACTTATGCATTTTGTGAATGGCTGATGACTGTCACATGGTGCAGAGGAAAAAACATTGAACTAGCTGAAATCTTCTGCTCATTTGAAATTCATACTTAGTAGATATGTGTATTCAGAGGTAACCTCCAAATGCGACAGAAGGCAGCTGCTAGTGACATTTGGCTATTCTTGTGCAACTGCAGCACACTAAAATCAGTGCAAATCCAGATCCTAGTGTGTTGCAGTTTTGGCTCAGATTATTTAAAGGTCTCTGAGCAATACTTCTATTTGCCTGGTGGAATTATCTAAATCCACTTTTTACTCACAATCGGCTAGATTTGGAGTTTTGTCGGTAACGACCCGAAAAACTAACGCCGGCTTTTTTCTGGCCGCACCATAAAAATAACTCTGGTATTGAGAGACCACATAAAGGCTGCGTTAGGCTCCAAAAAAGGAGCGTAGAGCATTTTTAACGCAGCTTCAACTCTCGATACCAGAGTTGCTTACGGACGCGGCCAGCTCGTGCACGATTCCCCCATAGGAAACAATGGGGCTGTTTGAGCTGAAAAAAAACTAAACACCTGCAAAAAAGCCGCGTTCAGCTCCTAACGCAGCCCCATTGTTTGCTATGCGGTAACCCTTCCTATGTCTGCACTTAACACTCTAACATGTACCCCGAGTCTAAACACCCCTAACCTTACACTTATTAACCCCTAATCTGCCGCTATCGCTGACCCCTGCATATTATTATTAACCCCTAATCTGCCGAACCGTAAACCGCCGCTACTTACATTATCCTTATGTACCCCTAATCTGCTGCCCTAACATCGCCAACCCCTATATTATATTTATTAACCCCTAATCTGCCCCCCACAGCGTCGCCTCCACCTGCCTACACTTATTAACCCCTAATCTGCCGACCGGACCTGAGCGCTACTATAATAAAGTTATTAACCCCTAATCCTCCTCACTAACCCTATAATAAATAGTATTAACCCCTAATCTGCCGACCAGAGCTCACCTCTATTCTAATAAATGTATTAACCCCTAAAGCTAAGTCTAACCCTAACACTAACACCCCCCTAAGTTAAATATAATTTAAATCTAACGAAATTAATTAACTCTTATTAAATAAATTATTCCTATTTAAAGCTAAATACTTACCTGTAAAATAAATCCTAATATAGCTACAATATAAATTATAATTATATTATAGCTATTTTAGGATTTATATTTATTTTACAGGTAACTTTGTATTTATTTTAACCAGGTACAATAGCTATTAAATAGTTAAGAACTATTTAATAGCTTAAATAGTTAAAATAATTACAAATTTACCTGTAAAAGAAATCCTAACCTAAGTTACAATTAAACCTAACACTAGACTATCAATAAATTAATTAAATAAACTACCTACAATTACCTACAATTAACCTAACACTACACTATCAATAAATTAATTAAATACAATTGCTACAAATAAATACAATTAAATAAACTAGCTAAAGTACAAAAAATAAAAAAGAACTAAGGTACAAAAAATAAAAAAATATTTACAAACATAAGAAAAATATTACAACAATTTTAAACTAATTACACCTACTCTAAGCCCCCTAATAAAATAACAAAGCCCCCCAAAATAAAAAAATGCCCTACCCTATTCTAAATTACTAAAGTTCAAAGCTCTTTTACCTTACCAGCCCTGAACAGGGCCCTTTGCGGGGCATGCCCCAAGAAATACAGCTCTTTTGCCTGTAAAAAAAAAAATACAATACCCAAGCCCCCCAACATTACAACCCACCACCCACATACCCCTAATCTAACCCAAACCCCCCTTAAATAAACCTAACACTAAGCCCCTGAAGATCATCCTACCTTGTCTTCACCTCACCGGGTATCACACCGATCCGTCCAGAAGAGCTCCTCCGATGTCCTGATCCAAGCCCAAGCGGGGGGCTGAAGAGGTCCATGATCCGGCTGAAGTCTTCATCCAAGCGGGGCAGAAGAGGTCTTCCATCCGATTGAAGTCTTCATCCAAGCGGCATCCATCCGGAGCGAAGCGGCAGCATCCTGAAGACCTCCACCGCGGAACATCCATCCTGGCCGACGACTGAACGACGAATGACGGTTCCTTTAAATGACGTCATCCAAGATGGCGTCCCTCGAATTCCGATTGGCTGATAGGATTCTATCAGCCAATCGGAATTAAGGTAGGAATATTCTGATTGGCTGATGGAGTTTTGTCGTTAGATGTCTAACGCTCACTTCAGAAACGACTCTAAATACCGGAGTTAGAAAGATCCCATTGAAAAGATAGGATACGCAATTGACGTAAGGGGATCTGCGGTATGGAAAAGTCGCGGCTGAAAAGTGAGCGTTAGACCCTATTTTGAGTGACTCCAAATACCGGCAGTAGCCTAAAACCAGCGTTAGGAGCCTCTAACGCTGGTTTTCACGGCTAACGCCAAACTCCAAATCTACGTCAATGTGTTTACTAAGTGGCTTATACTGGGAAGGAGATGCATACATTACAAAAGTGCACAATGGAAATCATTAATTAAGAATTATACTAAACCAGTACTCAAACAATTTACTCATAAATACACAGGAAATAATTATATTGTTAAGGTGCATCAAAAATCGAAACAAATTTCTTCACCAAACACATACAATTTGTATGCAAATTTCACAGGAATAAATTATATTAAATACGCACAGCATTAATTTATTATAATTTAAGTTCACTGGATGTGCAAAAAACAAAATTCGTACTTAGAAGTACAAAATACAAAGTGTAATTAGATTTAACATAAAATGGGCTGAACATGGGCATTTAATGGGTGTACATTCAATTTTTTTTTTTTTTCAAATCGAAGTGCAATTACCTAAACATTTCCACCTTACAGATCTCTCTCGGCCAGATTATAAATTTTGTGTTATGAGGGGTGCGGTACTAACTTGCACGCTATTGTCACCGCTCACTTACCTACAGCGCTGGTATTACAGGTTTTTATAAACCCGGCGTTATTAGGCAAGAAGTGAGCGTAGAGCAAAATTGAGCTCCATACCGCACTCAAATACCAGCGCTACTTAAGTCAGCGGTGAGCTGGTTGTACTTGTACGTGCTCGTGCATGATTTCCCCATAGACATCAATGGCCAGAGAGCCGGCTGAGAAAAAGTCTAACACCTGCAATAAAGCAGCGTAAAGCTCAGTAACGCAGCCCTATTGATTCCTATGGGGAAACAAAATTCATGTTTACACCTAACACCCTAGCCTAAACTACCAATAGCCCTTAAAAGGGCCTTTTGCGGGGCATTGCCCCAAAGAAATCAGCTCTTTAACCTGTTAAAAAAAATACACACAACCACCCCAACAGTAAAACCCACCACCCACACAACCAAACCCCCCAAATAAAACCCTAACTAAAAAAACCTAAGCTCCCCATTGCCCTGAAAAGGGCATTTGGATGGGCATTGCCCTTAAAAGGGCATTTAGCTCTATTGCAGCCCAAAGCCCTAACCTAAAAATAAAACCCACCTAATAAACCCTTAAAAAAAACCTAACACTAACCCCTGAAGATCCACTTACAGTTTTGAAGATCCGACATCCATCCTCAACGAAGCCGGGAGAAGTCCTCATCGAAGCGGCAAGAAGTCCTCAACGATGCTGGGAGAAGTCTTCATCCAAGCCGGGAGAAGTGGTCCTCCAGACGGGCAGAAGTCTTTATCCAGACGGCATCTTCTATCTTCATCCATCCGGCGAGGAGCGGCTCCATTTTCAAGACATCCGAGGAGGAGCATCCTCCTCTTTCCGAGGACTAACGATGAATGAAGGTTCCTTTAAATGACATCATCCAAGATGGCGTCCCTTAGATTCCGATTGACTGATAGAATTCTATCAGCCAATCGGAATTAAGGTTGGAACTTCAATCCTATTGGCTGATCCAATTAGCCAATAGGATTGAGCTCGCATTCTATTGGCTGATTGGAACAGCCAATAGAATGCGAGCTCAATCCTATTGGCTAATTGGATCAGCCAATAGAATTTTTTCAACCTTAATTCCGATTGGCTGATAGAATTATATCAGCCAATTGGAATCTAAGGGACGCCATCTTGGATGACGTCACTTAAAGGAACCTTCATTCGTCGTTAGTCGTCGGAAAGAAGAGGATGCTCCCTGCGGATGTCTTGAAGATGGAGCCGCTCAGCGCCGGATGGATGAAGATAGAAGATGCCGTCTGGATGAAGACTTCTGCCCGTCTGGAGGACCACTTCTCCTGGCTTGGATGAAGATTTCTCCCGGCTTTGTTGAGGACTTCTCCCGGCTTCGTTGAGGATGGATGTCGGATCTTCAAAACTGTAAGTGAATCTTCGGGGGTTAGTGTTAGGTTTTTTTAAGGGTTTATTGGGTGGGTTTATTTTTAGGGTTAGGGCTTTGGGCTGCAATAGAGCTAAATGCCCTTTTAAGGGCAATGCTCATCTAAATTCCCTTTTCAGGGGAATGGGGAGCTTAGGTTTTTTTAGTTAGGGTTTTATTTGGGGGGTTTGGTTGTGTGGGTGGTGGGTTTTACTGTTGGGGGGGTTGTTTGTATTTTTTTAACAAGTTAAAGTGCTGATTTCTTTGAGGCAATGGCCTGCAAAAGGACCTTTTAAGGGCTATTGGTAGTTTAGTTTAGGCTAGGGTTTTTTTTTATTTTGGGGGTGCTTTTTTATTTTGATAGGGCTATTAGATTAGGTGTAATTAGTTTAAATATCTTGTAATTTGTTTTTTTTTTTGTGTAACTTAGTGTTTTTTTAGTTTTTTTGTTGTAATTTAGGTAATTTTATTTAATGTATTTAATTGTATTTAATTTAGGTAATTTATTTAATTGTAGTGTAGTGTTTGTATTTATTTTAGCTAGGTAGTTAGTAAATAGTTAATAACTATTTAGTAACTATTCTACCTAGTTAAAATAAATACAAACTTGCCTGTGAAATAAAAATAAAACTCAAGATAGATACAATATAACTATTAGTTATATTGTAGCTAGCTTAGGTTTTATTTTACAGGTAAGTATTTAGTTTTAAATAGGAATTATTTAGATAATGATAGTAGGTTTTATTTATATTTATTTTAATTATATTTAAGATAGACGGTGTTACGATTAGACTTAGGTTTAGGGGTTAATAAATATAGTATAGTGGTGGCGACGTTGGGGGCGGCATATTAGAGGTTAATAAATGTAGGTAGGTGGCGGCGATTTTAGGGACAGCAGATTAGGGGTTAATAATATTTAACTAATGTTTGCAAGGTGGGAGTGCGGCGGTTTAGGGTTTAATATGTTTATTATAGTTGTGGCGATGTCCGGAGCGGCAGATCAGGGTTTAATAATTTTATTTTATTGTTTGCGATGCGGGAGGGCCTCGGTTTAGGGGTTGATAGGTAGTTTATGGGTGTTAGTGTACTTTTTAGCATTTTAGTTATGAGTTTTATGCTACAGCTTTGTAGTGTAAAACTCATAACTACTGACTTTAGAATGCGTTACGAATCTTGCGGGATAGGCTGTACCGCTCACTTTTTGGCCTAAAAAAAAAGCTTGTAATACCGGCGCTATGGAAGTCCCATTGAAAATAGACTATACGCAAATTGCGTAAGTTGATTTGCGGTAAGGCAAAAAAAGTGTGCGGGACAGCTGTACCTACAAGACTCGTAATAGCAGCGGTAGTAAAAAAGCAACGTTATGAGCCTTAACGATGCTTTTTTACTCATAATGCAAGACTCGTAATCTAACCGTCTGTTTTTTCTCACACAAACTAAAAGGTGTCGAGGTTGTGACAAAATATGCAAAATACTTAATACACTAATAGAAAAACACATATTTACGAAATAGAAGCTCTACACAGAAAGCAGCGCAAGTACACCCCCTGCTCACTGCTAACTTCTCCCTATACAGCAAAGTTTCCCTTTCCAGCAAGCACCATTACTTTTTATAGGAAACATCTCGCCACTCGAGATATATGGATAATCTGCCCCTAAGTGTCTTTGCATTGTATTTAGATTATGCATGTGTTGATTATGTAATTCCACTGCTTCAACAATGAAACAGACTTTTATATCCTTTTAATTTCAACATATCCCACTTTTGGTTGTATGTTGTCAGTGCTGTCACTATTGTTTTTGTGGATTTCTCTCTCACACACAAACATGCACACACACACACACACACACACACATGCATGTACACACATGCACACGCAAAACCAAACATATGCACACACATGCACATATACATATGCACACACACAAACAAACATATGCACACACATACATCGCACACATGCATGCACATACACACTCACACACGCATGTATGTACACACATGCACATGCACAACCAAACATATGCACACACACGCATACACATGCACACACACAAATGTACATGCACACATAAGCATACATACACACATGCATATACAGGCTATGATTATGGCTTTGTAAGCCGAAACGCAAAAGCCAACAGTGCCACACCACTTACTTTTCCAATTTGTTGCTGCCAATTTCCTTGGATTTTTTTGCTTTTAATAAGGATGTGAATAAAGCTTGGATTTTATTATACAGTGGCAGTTTCTCCATTTGTTTGTTTGAATCCATTACCAGCTTATCCGCCACTCATGACTTGCCGGGGGAGGTGTGAGCAGGTGTCTTATCGCTATTGGATGGGATTACCCTACGATGAGGAAGGGCGGAGCAGAATGATGATAGAGTGACGTCAGCAGATCCACAAGGACGCCAAACCACGCCGGTGAAGACCCTTGAGCACTTGGAGAGGCAGAATGTACATGCCCGTGCCACCGAGGAGCAAGTTGAAAGACCAGTAAGATAGGCTACAAGGCCAGTGGAATATATACTGACAGTTTTGTCTTTGGAAATCACATAAGACTTTTGGCACTATAGCACTTTATTACATGAACTCTCATTTACAGTATTACTTTACATCCGCACTTTATCGCACCTCACTAGACACCTTATTTACAGACAGTATATTTGCACTTACAGATACAGTCTGGAGTTTCTTTCTGAGAATAGAGTGTATACACATGCACACACACAACCAAACATATGCACACACATACATCGAACACATGCATACACACATGCATGCACATACACACTCACACACGCATGTATGTACACACATGCACTTGCACAACCAAACATATGCACACATACGCATGCACATGTACACACACAAATGTACACACACACAGGCATACATACACACACATGCACGCACACAAATGTACACACATACATAAGCATGCATACACACACATGCACAAACATACGCACGCACACACACACATGAATACACACACAAATGTACACACATATATAAGCATGCATACACACACGCACACATACATGTGTACACACGCACACATATACTGTGTATGTATACAAAACATGCCTATACTTTCATTACAAAAAAATAAAGAGATAGATGTTAGTCACTCAATCTGCTCAGCCAGTCACCAGCTTACAATGTGCCCAAATACTGAACGATCCTAAACCCCCCCCCCCCACACACACACACACATATGCTTATACATGTCTAAAGCTATCTGCCCACAACAGTCCTTAGATCCACTGATTGCAGTTATATGAGTTTGTGTGAACAGAAGTCCTCAGCTGCCCTCTAGTGGTCACTTAATATAACTATGGTGTAAAACGAATACAGATTTACAAGTGTAAAAAGATAACTGACTGCTTGGCAACTGTACTTAATAATATGTTTAACCAGCTCAGTCATATTTTGTTATAATAATAAATAGTGATGTTGCGAACCTAAAAATTTGGGTTCGCGAACGGCGAACACGAACTTCCACAAATGTTCACGAACGGGCGAACCACCATAGGCAGGCGAATTTTAAAACCCACAGGGACTCTTTCTGGCCACAATAGTGATGGAAAAGTTGTTTCAAGGGGACTAACATCTGGACTGTGGCATGCCGGAGGGAGATCCATGGCAAAACTCCCATGGAAAATTACATAGTTGATGCAGAGTCTGGTTTTAATCCATAAAGGGCATAAATCACCTAACATTCCTAAATTGTTTGGAATAACGTGCTTTAAAACATCAGGTATGATGTTGTATCGATCAGGTAGTGTAAGGGTTACGCCTGCTTGACAGTGACACGGGGAGGGAGCGGGTGGGAACCGCTACACTACAGAAAAAAATGTTTTTATAAGTGGGAGAAAGGGGTGCAAAATATTTAGTACTTGGAAATCTAAGTGATCTGGCAGTGGGTGGGGGATTGGTCTTGGGGGGGGAAGCTACACTACAGAAAAATTAAATAAAAATAAAAAAAAAACATTTTATTTGCAAACTGGGTACTGGCAGACAGCTGCCAGTACCCAATATGGCCCCCAATAAGGCAGAGGGGGAGGGTTAGGAAGCTGTTTTGGGGGGGATCAGGGAGGTTAGGGGCTAAGGGGGGGATCCTACACAACAGCATATGTAAATATGCTAAAACAATTTATAAAAAAAAAAAAGATAGCTTTTATTTTAGTACTGGCAGACTTTCTGCCAGTACTTAAGATGGCGGGGACAATTGTGGGGTGGGGGAGGGAAGAGAGCTCTTTAGGAGGGATCAGGGCATCTGATGTGGCAGGTGGGAAGCAGATCTCTACACTAAAGCTAAAATTAACCCTGCAAGCTCCCTACAAGCTACCTAATTAACCCCTTCACTGCTGGGCATAATTCATGTGTTGTGCGCAATTGCATTTAGTGGCCTTCTAACTATCAAAAAGCAACGCCAAAGCCATATATGTCTGCTATTTCTGAACAAAGGAGATCCCAGAGAAGCATTTACAACCATTTGTGCCATAATTGCACAAGCTGTTTGTAAATAATTTCAGTGAGAAACCTAAAGTTTGTGAAAAAGTTGACTATTTTTTTTAATTTGATCGCATTTGGCGGTTAAATGGTGACATGAAATATACCAAAATGGGCCTAGATCAATACTTGGGGTTGTCTACTACACTACACTAAAGCTAAAATTAACCCTACAAGCTCCCTAATTAACGCCTGCACTGCTGAGCATAATACACGTGTGGTGCGCAGCGGCATTTAGTGGCCTTCTAATTACCAAAAAGCAATGCCAAAGCCATATATGTCTGCTATTTCTGAAAAAAGGGGATCCCAGAGAAGCATTTACAACCATTTGTGCCATAATTGCACAAAATGTTTGTAATTGATTTCAGTGAGAAACCTAAAATTTGGAAAAATGTAACGTTTTTTTTTTTATTTGATCGCATTTGGCGGTGAAATGGTGGCATGAAATATACCAAGATGGGCCTAGATCAATACTTTGGATTGTCTACTACACTACACTAAAGCTAAGATTACCCCAAAAAGCTCCCTACATGCTCCCTAATTAACCCCCCTTCACTGCTGGACATAATACACGTGTGGTGGGCAGTGGCATTTAGCGGCCTTCTAATTATCAAAAAGCAACGTCAAAGCCATATATGTCTGCTATTTCTGAACAAAGGGGATCCCAGAGAAAAATGTACAACCATTTATGCCATAATTGCACAAGCTATTTGTAAATAATTTCAGTGAGAAACCTAAAGTTTGTGAAAAAATGAACAATTTTTTTTATTTGATCGCATTTGGTGGTGAAATGGTGGCATGAAATATACCAAAATGGGCCTAGATTAATACTTTGGGATGTCTTCTAAAAAAAAATATATACATGTCAATGGCTTTTCAGGGATTCCTGACAGATATCAGTGTTCCAATGTAACTAGCGCTAATTTTGAAAAAAAAATGGTTTGGAAATAGCAAAGTGCTACTTGTATTTATTGCCCTATAACTTGCAAAAAAAGCAAAGAACATGTAAACATTGGGTAATTCTAAACTCAGGACAAAATTTATAAACTATTTAGCATGGGTGTTTTTTGGTGGTTGTAGATGAGTAACAGATTTTGGGGGTCAAAGTTAGAAAAAGTGTGTTTTTTTCCATTTTTTACTCATATTTTATAATTTTTTTATAGTAAATTATAGGATATGATGAAAACAATGGTATCTTTAGAAATTCCATTTAATGGCGAGAAAAACGGTATATAATATGTGTGGGTACAGTAAACGAGTAAGAGGAAAATTACAGCTAAACACAAACACTGCAGAAATGTAAAAATATCCCTGGTCCCATACGGACAGAAAATGGAAAAGTGCTGTGGTCATTAAGGGATTAATGTACACTACTGTTACACCAGATATGAGTTGCACTGGTGTGACACTGTGCCCTGGCAGGCACTGAAACGCACACGTGTGAAGGAAACTGACTGCTATTATTTCACAGTCAAAAAAGTGTTGTTTTTTTAAATGTGCACTAATGTTACACCAGATATGAGTGGTGGCACTGGGCAAGTGGGCACAGTATACGCTGTGAGCCTGACACACACGCTGGCAGGCAGGCAACTGCAATTAGATTACACAGGAAAAAAAAATTATTAGTGAAAAACAATTAAGAGTGAGTGCACCTATTGGATTGAGACAGCTCAACCCTAATAAACAGTTGTTCCTTCAAACAACTGTGAGGGATCGATGGGGTAAAAAAACAGGTGAGGGGAGCTGTGTGTATTTCAATACATATATATGTGTGTAATCGTGACCTATAGATGAGCTTCTCGTGTTAATTTTTGATTTTTCTGCAATATATATTGCACTAAGAAATGGGTGAACAAATAGGTGAAAAATAATGGAGGTATGACTATAAGAGGTTAAAAACAGAATATTTAATCGTTGCAATAAAAAACACAATATTTGACTGGATTTTAAGTTCTGACTTGATTAAGTTAGTGGTAAAGAGCTCTATTACCTTGAGGAAAATAGTATAGTTAAAATTTAAAATGACATTACATTCATATTATAGTATTCAAAGCATTTGATAAGAACAAAAATAAAGGTAAAAATAATTATCGTGGAAGGTGGAAATAAATGTTCATCTGATGATTTGCATGTATCTTTTGATGTGACTTTAAGTGGAAAAGTAATTACTCACAGTTTACATGAAAATTTTTCCAAGGTGTCTGATTGGTTGGAACAGACAAGCCTTTATGTGAATAAGATAATATATTCTGCTGTGATTTTGACTAAAATTCTTTAAAACTTGTAGATCAAGATTGTAGATGAGGATAACAAATACTTGATGGTAAAGTAGCTGAAACTGTTTACCTATACTGGGTTTGCAGGAGTTTCAGTTGTTGGTATAACTTGGTTCCGTTTGCTGAAACTGTTTACCTAAACTTGGTTTGCAGGAGTTTCAGTTGTTGGTATAACTTGGTTATAGAAACTGTTTACCTTGTATTGGTTTGCTGGCGTTTCTAGTTGTCTAGTTGTGTGGGGTGTTCTCTATATTGTTGTTTAGAACCGTTTGAACAATTCTTTTTGTAGGCGTCTGTTGTTGCTGAAACTATATACCCTACCAGGGTTTGCTGGAGTTTCAGTTGCTGGTAGTTGATCTATAGTGAAACTGTTTACCTTAAAGTGGTTTGCAGGAGTTTCAGATCAACTGGTAATTACAAAGAAATTTTGCTGTAGCTGTTTACCTTTTTCAAGGTTTGCTGGAGCTTCAGGTATGGTGAGTGTCCGCTTCAAATCTTGTGGTGCTCAGTGTATAGCAGTCACCGGTAGCAGTCACCGGTAGCGGGTCTTAGATGCAGACTTGAGTTGTTGGAGTGCACACTAGGGGCAAATCTACACGTTTCGGCCTGAGCCTTTATCCCACAGGAAAAAAAAAAAAAGCAGACTGATGTTCTAGCCCTAAAAAGGGCTTTTTGGGGTGCTGTCCTTACAGCAGAGATCAGATGAGTCCTTCAGGACTGTAGTGGACACTGAATACACTAGCCTAGCTATCGATTTCCCTATTAAATCAGCAGCAGCTACACTGTCCCTCCTCTCACTAAGAATGCAGCTTCCGAATGAATCTAAAATGGATGCTGTCCAGGAGGTGGGAGTGTCTGGGAGGGAGGGTCTGCTGCTGATTGGCTGGAATGTGTCTGCTGACTGTGAGGTACAAGTCAAAGTTTACTCAATGATGACGAATAGGGGGCGGACCGAACATCGCATATGTTCACCCGCCACGGCGAACGCGAACAAGCTATGTTCGCGGGCGAACTATTCGCAACATCACTAATAATAAATATTTTTGAACTAAATATTAGTGAAGGCATTTGTTGTTTCTTGCAGTGAAATACATAATCCACTGAAATAATAATTAAGGGACTTGAAATTAATTGTATAAACATTTTTTCTTATCTCAGTGAATATCATATGATTTATGGCCCCAGGAAAAAAACATGTGATTGTTAGAAAATATATTATTTGTGTTTTTAATAGCTATACATGTAGCCCTTAAGCCTCTATAATATTGATCTGTGGCCCACACGTTTTAGGAAATTGATCAGGATTGTTCTAAAGAATTAGAAGAGGACATGTTTTTCACTGTAGTGGCCCTTTATAATGTATTAATGTGTCTTTTAGGTTTTTATGAACAACTAATGGGGGAAAAAAACAGAATAACTTTTTCTTTTTATACTTTTAAGTGTGTAACAGTCCATTAAAGGGACAGGAAACCTCAACATTTTCTTTCATGATATGGATAGAACAAACAATTTTAAACACATTTCCAATTTACTTCCATTATCAAATTTGCTTTGTTCTCTTGTTATCCTTTGCTGAAGGAACAACATTGCACTATTGGCAGCTAGCTAGTTAGCCAATCACAAAAGACAAATGTGTGCAGGCACCAATTAGCAGCAGCTCCCACTAGTATAGGATATGTGTGTGTTCATTTTCAACAAGGGATACCAAGAGAACAAAATACATTTGAAAATACAAGTGAATTTAATAGTGGCTTAAAATTACATGCTCTATCGGAATCATGCACGTTTCATTTTGACTTTCCTATCCCTTTAATAACTAATAGATCCCATGGAAAGTAAGCAATAGGTTTTTAGTGATGATTTATGTGTAAAATTCATTAACTATTCTAACTATTCTTATTGGACTAATAATTTGTTTTTTAAAAAGAACTATTATTTATAAGTGATATTTCTCTTGAAGTAGGAACACTCTAGTTTTCATTCTAAAGTTGATTAAGCAACTTGAGTAAAAGCTACATTTTGAAACGTAATACATTTGTTACACATAAGGGGCGCAATCCGATAAAGATCGTAGTTTGCGGCGCAAGCGAGGGAACCCCCGCCGCCCGCAGTTTCAGCTCGCAACTCGAGCTATCCTATATACGACGCCGTCAGAGGCTAAAGTGCCGTAAGTCTGACAAACCAGCGATGTCCAGAAATCTGCGTAAGTACAAATTTCTGGAGTCGCCAGTGACTTACGGCACTTTAGAAACTGCCGGCGCCTACAAAACCTGACTAAAGTTATTAAATCTCCCGTACTGTCTAACACGCCTCCCAAACATAGCCCGACACGTCTAACCCTCTATCCGCTATCCCCCCTCACTATCCTAACAACAAAAATGTATTAACCCCTAAACCGCCGCTCCCAGACCCCGCCGCCACCTAATAAAGTTATTAACCCCTAAACCGCCGCTCCCGGACCCCGCCGCCAGCTATATTAAATCTATAACCCCCTAATGTGAGCCCCTACCCCGCCGCCATCTACCTTACCTACCCCATAAAGTGAGCCCCTTACCCCGCCGCCATCTATCTTACCTACCCCCTAAAGTGAGCCCCTTACACCACCGCCATCTATTTTAAAAATATTAACCCCTAATTTAATCCCCCTACACCGCCGCCAGCTATATTAACTATATTAACCCTAATTATATTAGGGTTAATATAGTTAATATAGTAATTATATTATATATATTAACTATATTAACCCTAATTATATTAGGGTTAATATAGTTAATATCGTTATTATATTATATATATATTAAGTATAATAACCCTATCTAACTCTAACATCCCTAACTAAATTCTTATTAAAATAGATCTAATTAATATTAATATTATTAATTAAAATATTCCTATTTGTCTCTAAATACTTACCTATAAAATAAACCCTAAGATAGCTACAATGTAATTAATAATTACATTGTAGCTATTTTAGGGTTTATATTTATTTTACAGGTAACTTGGTATTTATTTTAACTAGGTACAATAGCTATTAAATAGTTAATAACTATTTAATAGCTACCTAGTTAAAATAATTACCAATTTACCTGTAAAGTAAATCCTAACCTAAGTTACAAATACACCTACACTATCACTAAATTAAATAAACTACAAATATCTAAACTAAAATACAATAAAATAATCTAAACTAAATTACAAAAAATAAAAAAAATATTACAAGATTTTTAAGCTAATTACACCTATTCTAAGCCCCCTAATAAAATAATAAAGCCCCCCAAAATAAAAAAAATTCCCTACCCTATTCTAAATTTAAAAAGTTCAAAGCTCTTTTACCTTACCAGCCCTTAAAAGGGCCTTTTGCGGGGCATGTCCCAAAGAATTCTGCTCTTTTGCATTGAAATAAATATACAATACCCCCCCCCCAACATTACAACCCACCACCCACATACCCCTATTCTAAACCCACCCAAATTCCCCTTAAAAAAACCTAACACTACCCCCCTGAAGATCTCCCTACCTTGTCTTCACCCAGCCGGGCCGAACTCTTCATCCGATCCGGGCGATGTCCAATCAAGCGGCAGTGAAGTCTTCTTCCATCCGGCGATGTCTTCTTCCATCCGGCGATGTCTTCAAGCAAAGTGGCATCTTCAATCTTCTTTCTTCGCTGCTCCGCCGCGGAGCATCCATCCGGCACGACGACTTCCCAACGAATGAGGTACCTTTAAATGACGTCATCCAAGATGGCGTCCGTCGAATTCCGATTGGCTGATAGGATTCTATCAGCCAATTGGAAATAAGGTAGAAAAATCTGATTGGCTGATTGAATAGAATACCCCCCCCCCCAACATGTAAATTGGTAATTATTTTAACTAGGTAGCTATTAAATAGTTATTAACTATTTAATAGCTATTGTACCTAGTTAAAATAAATACCAAGTTACATGTAAAATAAATATAAACCCTAAAATAGCTACAATGTAATTATTAATTACATTGTAGCTATCTTAGGGTTTATTTTAGTATTTAGATTTAAATAGGAATATTTTAATTAATAATATTAATATTAATTAGATCTATTTTAATAAGAATTTAGTTAGGGATGTTAGAGTTAGATGGGGTTATTATACTTAATATATATATAATATAATAACGATATTAACTTATATTAACCCTAATATAATTAGGGTTAATATAGTTAATATATATAATATAATTACTATATTAACTATATTAACCCTAATATAATTATATTAGGGTTAATATAGTTAATATAGTAATTATATTATATATATTAACTATATTAACCCTAATTATATTAGGGTTAATATAGTTAATATCGTTATTATATTATATATATATTAAGTATAATAACCCTATCTAACTCTAACATCCCTAACTAAATTCTTATTAAAATAGATCTAATTAATATTAATATTATTAATTAAAATATTCCTATTTGTCTCTAAATACTTACCTATAAAATAAACCCTAAGATAGCTACAATGTAATTAATAATTACATTGTAGCTATTTTAGGGTTTATATTTATTTTACAGGTAACTTGGTATTTATTTTAACTAGGTACAATAGCTATTAAATAGTTAATAACTATTTAATAGCTACCTAGTTAAAATAATTACCAATTTACCTGTAAAGTAAATCCTAACCTAAGTTACAAATACACCTACACTATCACTAAATTAAATAAACTACAAATATCTAAACTAAAATACAATAAAATAATCTAAACTAAATTACAAAAAATAAAAAAAATATTACAAGATTTTTAAGCTAATTACACCTATTCTAAGCCCCCTAATAAAATAATAAAGCCCCCCAAAATAAAAAAAATTCCCTACCCTATTCTAAATTTAAAAAGTTCAAAGCTCTTTTACCTTACCAGCCCTTAAAAGGGCCTTTTGCGGGGCATGTCCCAAAGAATTCTGCTCTTTTGCATTGAAATAAATATACAATACCCCCCCCCCAACATTACAACCCACCACCCACATACCCCTATTCTAAACCCACCCAAATTCCCCTTAAAAAAACCTAACACTACCCCCCTGAAGATCTCCCTACCTTGTCTTCACCCAGCCGGGCCGAACTCTTCATCCGATCCGGGCGATGTCCAATCAAGCGGCAGTGAAGTCTTCTTCCATCCGGCGATGTCTTCTTCCATCCGGCGATGTCTTCAAGCAAAGTGGCATCTTCAATCTTCTTTCTTCGCTCCTCCGCCGCGGAGCATCCATCCGGCACGACGACTTCCCAACGAATGAGGTACCTTTAAATGACGTCATCCAAGATGGCGTCCGTCGAATTCCGATTGGCTGATAGGATTCTATCAGCCAATTGGAAATAAGGTAGAAAAATCTGATTGGCTGATTGAATAGAATACCCCCCCCCCCCAACATGTAAATTGGTAATTATTTTAACTAGGTAGCTATTAAATAGTTATTAACTATTTAATAGCTATTGTACCTAGTTAAAATAAATACCAAGTTACATGTAAAATAAATATAAACCCTAAAATAGCTACAATGTAATTATTAATTACATTGTAGCTATCTTAGGGTTTATTTTAGTATTTAGATTTAAATAGGAATATTTTAATTAATAATATTAATATTAATTAGATCTATTTTAATAAGAATTTAGTTAGGGATGTTAGAGTTAGATGGGGTTATTATACTTAATATATATATAATATAATAACGATATTAACTTATATTAACCCTAATATAATTAGGGTTAATATAGTTAATATATATAATATAATTACTATATTAACTATATTAACCCTAATATAATTAGGGTTAATATAGCTAATATAGCTGGCGGCGGTGTAGGGGGATTAAATTAGGGGTTAATATTTTTAAAATAGATGGCGGCGGTGTAAGGGGCTCACTTTAGGGGGTAGGTAAGGTAGATGGCGGCGGTGTAAGGGGCTCACTTTAGGGGGTAGGTAAGGTAGATGGCAGCGGGGTAGGGGTTCACTTTAGGGGGTAGGTAAGATAGATGGCGGCGGGGTAGGGGCTCACATTAGGGGGGTAGTTTAATATAGCTGGCAGCGGTGTAAGGGACTCACATTAGGGGGTATGTAATGTAGCTTGGGACGGTGTAAGGGGATCACATTAGGGGGTTATACTTTTAATGTAGGTGGCGGCGGGGTCCGGGAGCGGCGGTTTAGGGGTTAATAACTTTATTAGGGATTGCGGCATGGGATCGCAGTTGACAGGTAGATAGACAATGCGCATGCGTTAGGTGTTAGGTTTTATTTAGCAGGTAGTTTAGGGAGTTACGGAGCTCCAATAGACAGCGCAAGGCTTACTACGGCTGCATTTTGTGGCGAGGTGAAAATGGAGTAAGATTTCTCCATTTTCGCCACGTAAGTTCTTACGCTGTATATTGGATATCAAACTGCACTGGTTTGGTATACCTGCCTATGGCCCAAAAAACTACGGGCGAAGGCAGAAATATACGAGCGTAACTTCTAGGTTACGCCGTATATAGGATACCAAACCAGCGCAAATTTCAGTGTTGCCGGCTTTTGCGGGCGACGTTGCATATCGGATCGGGCCCAAGATGTCAAGCTTGGATACTATTGATACAGAAGATAAATTTCATTGTAAAAAAGTAGATACTATATACACCATGCAGGCCCGCAAGAGCAGATTAAACATGGGAGAGAAGGGAGAAATGTAATTAAGTTACAGAAAAAAAACAAATGTTGATGTTAAACTAAACATGTCAATTTGAAGGTTTTAAATTAAAAATTTAATTTAATTTGCATACAATTTTAAATAACTTAATTTACTTCTATGATCAAGTTTGTTTAGTTCACTTGGTATCCTTGGGAAAAGAATAATAATAATGTGTGAACTTTGCGCGTGTTTTTATCCATCTGGCAGCAGTGTTGGTAACAATGTTTACAGCAATGTTGCCACAGAATGCTAAGTGCATGCTTTAAGCCTCTATCACACTACGGGGCCGATTTAACATGCTGCAAATTAACTTATCCACCACCTCTGAGGCGGCGGACAGCAATCATCCCAATCGGATATGATTGGGATGATCGACAACCCCTGCTAGTGGCCGCAAATCTGCAGGGGGCAGCATTGCACAAGCAAATGCTTGTGCAATGTTAAATCTCGACAGCGTATGCTGTCGGCATTTAGCAATGTCGGGCAGACATGATCCGCTATAGCGTATCATGTCGGACGGACATTGGTAAATCTAGACCCAAGGGTGATTTCTTCTTAAAGGTAAATAATGTGGATTTTTGTGAATATGGTTTAGTATTTTAAATAAATGCTTCATGGGACTCTACTGATTCTGATAATACATCTAAAATAGAGATATCATTTTGAAAAGAAAAACAATGCATAGAAAATTTAGATATTATGTTTAAATATAGCTTAAAAATCAATTTAATAAAGTTTTAAAATTTGTTCCAGCATCAAAAATAGACAAATATTGTAGATTATAAATAATTCCATTCCAATATCATCTTAAATGAAAAAACACTTTCACAATGCTAATAATAATATTTAGGGGCTATTTACTACTAAAATTAATTTTAAACCAATAAATATACATCCATCTATTAATAGTAATATTCAATTATACAAGTGCACTACTATAAATAATCCTGACATCAGGTATAAACAGGGTTCTTACCAATGCACTAGCCCCTAAACTTGTAGTGAATAAAGGGTACAACTCCTGATCATTTCCTAACCTAGATGTCCAATTCTTTATACAGTGCTTAAGATACACAACCCTTATTACTCACTTATTACTATTTAAAGGGATATGAAACCCACATTTTTCTTTCCTGATTCAGATATAGCATGCAGTTGTAAGCAACATTCTACTTTACTTCTATTATATTTTTTTTTAGATCTCTTGGTATCTTTATTTGAAAAAGCAGGAATGTATGCTTAGAAGCTGGCCCATTTTTGGTTCAGCATCTGGGTAGCGCTTGCTGATTAGTGGCTAAATATAACCACCAAACAGAAACACTATCCAGGTGCTAACCCAAAAATGGGCCAACACTATCCAGGTGCTAACCCAAAAATGCTTTAAGCTTTACATCCCTGCTTTTTCAAATAAAGATACCAAGAGATGAAGAAAAATTGATTATAGGAGTAAACTAGAAAGTTGAATGAAATGGCATGCTCTATCTGAATCAGGAAAGAAAAAAAAATGGGTTTCATATCCCTTTAATATTAGAGCACAGATTTTACCTCCAAATTCATTGTATATTAATATTTGTATTGTGTTTGAGGAATATTCTTTTTAGGCACATGGATTTAAAATGTTTGAGTAATAATAATGATTTCTTTATGATATGGGGGGAGAAACACAGCAAATGATTTACTAATATGGCACAGGGAACTCATTGGTATTCTACCATATCTAAAATGCAAAAGCACCACAGTCAAGATTACATTTCTTTCATAAGTATTTTTAAAGAAAGTGATGAACAATGGATAGTGGTGGTAAATACTCTATAGCTGAAGCCTACAGATAAAAAAGTTAATTTTACATTATTAGATCTATCACTCATGCTCTCTTAAGAGAGTATTTATTAAATCTCAATTGACCAGTAACTGATAACTGAACTGGAACCCATTTTAAGCCAAATCTCTTCATTGGCACAAGTCTATTGTATGGTAACAAAAAGTATTAGAAGGGCAAGTGTTGTTTTTTATCTACTTGCAATCCTAAGGAATGGGATAAAAGAAACATAATTAATTAGACCTATCTCACACTATCTTTCCTGAATACTCTACCTCTGAGAATAATTACTTAAAGAACAAAGGGCTAGATTACAAGTGGAGCACTAAATTATCGTATGCTCCCAAGCAAACTTATTTGCCGTTTGTGGGCTTGCAATAATTAATCAGCGATTACAAGTTACTGGTTATTGCTACCGTGATCTCTGGTCAATTTTATAAATGTGCCCCAAATGGTCCCAAATAGCAGCATCTTTATTTTTTAATAACATTACTGCACTAGGCAGTATTTTGGGGCCAAAGTTGGTGGAGGTGGGGTGCTAGAAAAAAAAAGACAGCACTGAAAAATGCCTTTACATTGCTGTCTATGGGAACTGTGTGTTCCCTGTAAATATATATATATATGCTTATATACATATATATTTATGTGTTAATATGTTTATATACACATATTAACACATGAATATATATGTATAAATGCATATACATATAAATTTAAAATCGCTGTGCTACTTACCCCCTATGCTGCTCTCTGATGGCATCAGAACGGGCTCCCATAGGAGCCTATGGAAGTGCGCTCTTGTGAGCGCAATGCTTCCAAGCAATGCAAATGCAACCTTGAATAAATTTATAAAAACAGCGCACATTAGCGTGTTCTGGTATTACACAGTGGAGAGCAAATATCGCTTTCATGAAAATCTGGAAATCTGGCCCAAAGTGTTTACAATGGGAATTGGTGAAGACTGGTGTAGAGGCATCTAATATTAGGACTAGTTGAATGCATGAATAGCCAAGAAGTCATTATTCTTATGGGAAAAATGGGACTTGAAATTTTGGGCTTAGAATTTCAGCAACCTCAAATGACTAGGCCCTTAAATATCAACTATTGCTTAACTTGTGCTTTAGATTATGTTATCTATATCATCACATGTCCATGTTCTTTTCACTATATGGGAAAGACCAATACATCCTTGAAAGTGAGACTGACTAATCAAAAGAGCATCCTGACTAAACCATTATTGCATACATGGTCCATAACCTTTGATAATATCCCTGACCTATCAACTCTGACATGAGCTCTATCCCCTATTCTAAGTATCCTTATCCCAGCCAGTATCCCTTCCTCCTTTCCACTTTTTTTTGTTTTTTTATTATTTTAGTATCAGGGCCACAGTAGCAAAAGAGTGGGTGGGGCAGGGGATGTGAATAGTATGGGGAAGATAGTATAGTTGGTGGGGTTACTAGGAAGATGAGTGGTGTTAAGAGAAAGCTATGTGGTGTGGGAGTCATGGGATAGAGCAAGTGATACTGCAACTTCAACTGTGATGTAAAATAGAAGATGGCCATGGAGACCAATCATGCAAGATTAACCAGTGAAGACACAAACATCAGTTATCAACAACAGTCTGGAGGAGATGCTATAGGACAGGATATCCCCACAATAGTGACAGTCATCCCTGGAGGAAAAGGTATAGATGAAGACCAGTAATACAAATATTAAGGGTTATATTATTATTTATAGTAACATAGTAGATGAGGTTAAAAAATGACGGAAGTCTATCAATTTCAACTTATACTAATCTTAATATATTTACAATAAGATCTCCACTTGATCTTAAATTAATTCCATTAAATAGGTGACCAATTTAACCTGAGCAATCATGTTCATGAATTCTGTTTCTAGCCAGAAATGTATCTAACCCATTCTTAAATCTATCTAAGGTATTGGCATTTACTAACTCCTTAGGTAATGAGTTCCACAATTTGATTGTTCTTACAGGGAAAAAAAATATTTACCGTATTTTTCGCTCCATAAGACGCACTTTTTTCCCCTTCAAAAGTAAGGGGAAATGTCTGTGCGTCTTATGGAGCGAATGTGACTGGCCTTTGATTAAAAAAAATGAAGTGAATGTGGCTTCAGACTCCTGGAGGACGCTGGCAGAATGGACCAGAATTTTGGTCAGTCAGGACAGGATCAGTATGGGTACACTACGTGGTCTATCATGTATCGGTTGGTCCAGGACGGTACGGATTCCTCAGTTTGTGTATAGTGTATGATATTAATGTTGCCACCGCTCCGCTTGATAACCTTTTACTTTTTCTTGTTTTCTTTTACTTTTTGATGCCCCAGTAATATCTTGTGGGCAGTATTTAACTTTTGCTTCATGGTTAATCTGAGGAGTTCCATTTTTTGACTTGTGTGAGTACCCCCATTTATAGTGTTGCATATGGTGGTCTCAGGTATGTGTACCTATTCATGTTTGACTGATTGCCCTTTTATTTTGCGTCTCTTTTTAATTTGACTTTCTCCAGGGCTGTATATCTATTTGCCTCATTGTTGAAGTGCTTCCCTGTGCGCGGCACGGGTAGTCTATTTTGTTTCTGTGATTGTTGTAACTATGCCCTGTGGGCCGGTTCGTATTTAGAGGTGTGTGTGATTGCGCCCTTGTGATTGGTTGATCAAGTTGGGAGTTCCCTTCTTAACTTCCTCTGTTCTCACATCCGGTATCTTCGAATCCTTCATTGGGAGCCCGGCGACACGCTGTAGTATGTTGTGCTGTTCGCACTGGAGATGGTATGTTAACTATGTTATCCACCACGCTGTGAGGCCAGTACCTTGTGTATATGTTTGATTGGAGTATGTGAGCTTGTGATTCATTTTGCACGTATGCCGGTTCTAGTTTTTGTACTCATGTGGGCTGTCACACTGTATGGTTAGCGTTCACTATTAGTGGTATGTATTTGGTATACAGTGCTAGGGTTTGTCAGCGATTGTTTCACGGCCTATAGCCTTTTAAACTGGGTCTTCCTTAGTTAATGTTAGACTGAGTGTTAGATTCTCTGATAAAGGTAGTATGGGGGCCCCTCAGCAGTACACTTCTCTTTTTGTTTAAGTGAGCATCTGGATTTTCTGCATGCTGCTGATGGCTATGTGTCCATTGATGTACTTTGATCTTGGAGTGCTGCGAGCTCCTACTATTGCTGTAGGTAATTATGCTGTTCTGTACAGACATTTGTCAGTTTCCAATATTTAGCACCGTGAGGGGTATTAAAGTGTTTTTCTGAGGTAAGATTAATGGTTGATAGATGTGATCTGATGATGTGCTTTTCGATTTATGGATTCTATTCTGTCCATGCATTGGACTGCTTTGTGAGGTGATTTATTGTTTGCTTTCTGTCCTGGTTCATGTATCCTTACCATCTGTCATGATAACATGTGTCTCTATTTATGTGGTTTATTTAATTTCTTACTTGTTCTACACCATTTGATTCAAATTATTTTTTTTTTCTTGTTTTTTTTTCCTCTAAAAACTAGGTGCGTCTTATAGTCAGGTGCGTCTTATGGAGCGAAAAATACGGTACATTGCTGGAGATTAAGAGGCATATTTATCAAGTCGTCAACTGCAAATACGCTGGAATTCCGCAGCGTAATTGTGGAGAACCCGATTCCCCTTATTTATCAAAGCCTACAGACTGGCAAAAGTTGAAATTTGTGACGTAACATACGATCCGCCGTTCTCAGTCCGACACAGATCGATGCTTACGTCATTACAGATGTTCCGAATGCAAATTCGGCACTATCTGACTACTTTTGCTAGTTACCAAATATCTACCAGGTACGCTCGCCACTATTCTGGCCCAGCGTACCTGGTTTTCAATCCACCGTCCTGGAGGCGGCGGATGCCATAGGAATCAATGGGAGTCTGAAAGCAGCGAAAGCATATGTTCGCTGCTGCCCGATATCCCATTGATTCCTATGGGAGAATAAAATTTATGTTTACATCTAACACCCTAACATGTTCCCCGAATCTAAACACCACTAATCTGCCACCCTGACATTGCAGCCACCTACATTATACTTATTAACCCCTAATCTGCCGCCCCCGACACCGCCGCCACCTACATTATACTTATTAACCCCTAAACTGCCAGCCCAACACCGCCGCCACCTACATTATACTTATTAACCCCTAATCTGCCACCCTGACACCGCCGCCACCTACATAAAAGTATTAACCCCTATCCCGCCGCTCCCGGAGCCCACGACAACTAAATAAAGTTATTAACCCCTAAACCCCTGGCCTCCCACATCACTACCACTGACTAAACCTATTAACCCCTAAACTGCCAGCTCCCCACATCGCCATAAACTAAATTAAACTATTAACCCCTAAACCTAACAACCACTTAACTTTACATTAAATATTAACTCATCCCTATCTTATAATAAATTTAAACTTACCTTAAGATTTAAATTAAACTATATTAAACTATTAATTAACCTACCCTAGCTATTATACTAAAATTACAATAAACTATATTAAACTAATAATTAACCTACCCTAACTGTTATACTAAAATTACATTAAACTACAAATTAAATTAACTATATTACATATTCAAAAACCTAACCCTACTCAAATAATTTTAATCTACTATTAAAAATTACTAAATTACAAAAAACTAACAACTAAGTTACACAAAATAACAAACACTAAGTTACAAAAAAAAGAAACACTAAGTTACACAAAATAAAAAATAATTTATCAAATATTTAAACTAATTACACCTAATCTAAGAGCCCTATGAAAATAAAAAGCCCCCCCAAAATAAAAAAAAACCCCTAGCCCACAATAAACTACCAATGGCCCTTAAAAGGGTCTTTTGCGGGGCATTGCCCCAAAGAAATCAGCTCTTTTACCTGTAAAAAAAAATTCTATCTAAAAAACCTAAGCTCCCCATTGCCCTGAAAAGGGCATTTGTATGGACATTGCCCTTAAAAGGGTATTTAGCTCTTTTTCCTTGCCCAAACCCTAATCTAAAATTAAAACCCACCCAAAAAACCCTTAAAAAAACCAAGCACTAACCCTCAAAGATCCACTTACAGTTTCTGAAGACCCGACATCCATCCTCAACGAAGCGGCAGAAGTCCTCATCGAAGCTGGCAGAAGTCTTCATCCAAGCGGCCGAAGTCTTCATCCAAGCCAGCAGAAGTTTTCATCCAGACGGCCTCTTCTATCTTCATCAATCCGGTGCGGAGCGACTCCATCTTCAAGACATCCGGCGTGGACATCCTCTTCAATCGACGTCTTCTTCAATAATGAAGGTTCCTTTAAATGACGTCATCCAAGATGGCGGCCCTTAGATTCCGATTGGCTGATAGAATTCTATCAGCCAATTGGAATTAAGGTTGGAAAAAATCCTATTGGCTGTTGCAATCATCCAATAGGATTGAGCTTTCATCCTATTGGCTGATCCAATCAGCCAATAGGATTGAGCTTGCATTCTATTGGCTGATTGGAATAGCCAATAGAATGCAAGCTCAATCCTATTGGCTGATTTAATCAACCAATAGGATGAAAGCTCAATCCTATTGGCTGATTGCAACAGCCAATAGGATTTTTTCAACCTTAATTCCGATTGGCTGATAGAATTCTATCAGCCAATCGGAATCTAAGGGACGCCATCTTGGATGACGTCATTTGAAGGGAAACCTCATTGTAAAGAAGACGTCGAAAGAAGAGGATGCTCTCCGCCGAATGTCTTAAAGATGGAGCCGCTCCGCGCCGGATGGATGAAGATAGAAGATGCCGTTCGGATGAAGACTTCTGCCGGCTTTGATGAGGACTTTGCCATTTCTTTGAGGATGGATGTCGGGTCTTCAGAAGCTGTAAGTGGATCTTCGGGGGATAGTGTTAAGTTTTTTTAAGGGGTTATTGGGTGGGTTTTAATTTTAGATTAGGGTTTGGGCAAGGAAAAAGAGCTAAATGCCCTTTTAAGGGCAATGCCCATCCAAATGCCCTTTTCATGGCAATGCGGAGCTTAGGTTTTTTAGATTAGGTTTTTATTTGGGGGTTGGTTGTGTGGGTGGTGGGTTTTACTGTTGGGGGTTGTTTGCATTTTTTTTACAGGTAAAAGAGCTGATTTCATAGGGGCAATGCCCTGCAAAAGGCCCTTTTAAGGGCCATTGGTAGTTTATTGTAGGCTAGGGTTTTTTTATTTTGGGGGGGCTTTTTTATTTTCATAGGGCTCTTAGATTAGGTGTAATTAGTTTAAATATTTGATCATTAATTTTTTATTTTGTGTAACTTAGTGTTGTTGTTTTTTGTAACTCAGTGTTTGTTATTTTGTGTAACTTAGCGTTTGTTATTTTGTGTAACTTAGTTATAATATTGTAATATTTAATAGTAGATTTAAATTATTTGGGTAGGGTTAGGATTTTAACTATATAATATATTTAATTTAATTTGTAGTTTAATGTAATGTTAGTATAACAGTTAGGGTAGATTAATTAATAGTTTAATATAGTTTTATGTAATTTAATGTAATTTTAGTATAACAGTTAGTGTAGATTAAAGGACCAGTCAACACATTATATTTGCATAATCAACAAATGCAAGATAACAAGACAATGCAATAGCACTTAGTCTGAACTTCAAATGAGTAGTAGATTTTTTTATAACAAATTTCAAAGTTATGTATATTTCCACTCCCCTTGTACCATGTGGTAGCAATCAGCCAATCACAAATGCATATACGTATAGTCTGTGAATTCTTGCACGTGCTCAGTAGGATCTGGTGACTCAAAAATTGTAAATATTAAAGACTGTGCACATTTTTTTTAATGGAAGTAAATTGGAAATTTGTTTAAAATTACATGCTGTATCTGAATCATGAAAATTTAATTTAACCTGAGTGTCCCTTTAATTAATAGTTTAATATAGTTTAATGTAATTTAATGTAATTTTAGTATAATAGTTAGGGTAGATTAATTATTAGTTTAATATAGTTTAATTTAAATCTAAAGGTAAGTTTTAATTTATTATAAGATAGGGATGAGTTAATATTTAATGTAAAGTTAAGGGGTTGTTAGGTTTAGGGGTTAATAGGTTAATTTAGTTTATGGCGATGTGGGGGGCTGGCAGTTTAGGGGTTAATAGGTTTAGTAAGTGGTAGTGATGGAAGAGGGCAGGGGTTTAGGGGTTAATAACTTTATTTAGTTGCGGTGGGCTCTGGGAGCGGAGGGATAGGGGTCAATACATATACTGCTAGATTACGAGTCTTGCGTTAGCCTTAAAAAGCAGCGTTGAGAGGTCCCAACGCTGCTTTTTAATGCCCGCTGGTATTACGAGTCTGGCAGGTACAGGTGTACCGCTCACTTTTCTTCCGCGACTCGAGCTTACCGCAAATCCCCTTACGTCAATTGCGTATCCTATCTTTTTAATGAGATTTGCCTAACGCTGGTGTTACGAGTCTTGGAAGAAGTGAACGGTACACCCTCTCCTGTCAAGAATCCTACCGCATTTAAAAGTCAGTTTTATGAGCTAATGCCGGAACATAAAGCTCTTAACTAAAGTGCTAAAAAGTACACTAACACCCATAAACTACCTATTAACCCCTAAACCGAGGCCCCCCCACATCGGAAACACTTAACTAAAATGTTTAACCCCTAATCTGCCGACCGGAGATCGCCACCACTTTAATAAATGTATTAACCCCTAAACCACTGCACTCCCGCCTCGCAAACACTAATTACATTTTATTAACCCCTAATCTGCCGTCCCTAACTTCGCCGACACCTACCTACATTTATTAACCCCTAATCTTCCGACCCCAACGTCGCCGCTACTATATTACATTTATTAACCCCTAAACCTAAGTCTAAACCTAAGTCTAACCCTCCTAACTTAAATATAATTTAAATTAAATGAAATAAATTTACCATAATTAAATAAATTAATCCTATTTAAAACTAAATACTTACCTATAAAATAAACCCTAAGCTAGCTACAATATAACTAATAGTTACATTGTAGCTATCTTAGGATTTATATTTATTTTACAGGCAACTTTGTATTTATTTTAACTAGGTAGAATAGTTATTAAATAGTTATTAACTATTTAATAACTACCTAGCTAAAGTAAAAACAAAAAGTAAATACTTACCTATAAAATAAACCCTAAGCTAGCTACAATATAACTAATAGTTACATTGTAGCTATCTTAGGATTTATATTTATTTTACAGGCAACTTTGTATTTATTTTAACTAGGTAGAATAGTTATTAAATAGTTATTAACTATTTAATAACTACCTAGCTAAAATAAAAACAAAAGTACCTGTAAAATAAACCCTAACCTAAGTTACAATTACACCTAACACTACACTATAATTAAACTAATTACCTAAACTACCTACAATTAATTACAATTATATTAAATAAACTAAATTACGAAAAAAAAACCCCACTAAATTACATTAAAAAAAAAGAATTACAAGAATTTTAAACTAATTACACCTAATCTAATCCCCTTAATAAAATAAAAAAGCCCCCCAAAATAATAAAATTCCCTAACCTATACTAAATTACAAATAGCTCTTAAAAGGGCTTATTGCGGGGAATTGCCCCAAAGTAATCAGCTCTTTCACCTGTAAAAAAAATACAATAACCCCCTCGCAACATTAAAACCCACCACCCACACACCCAACCCTACTCTAAAACCCACCCAATCCCCCCCTTAAAAAAACCTAACACTACCCCCTTGAAGATCACCCTACCTTGAGATGTCTTCACCCAGCTGGGCACAAGTGGTCCTCCAGAGGGTCCGAAGTCTTCATCCTATCCAGCCAGAAGAGGACATCCAGACCGGCAGAAGGCTTCATCCAGGCAGCATCTTCTATCTTCATCCTTCCGGAGCGGAGCGGGTCCATCTTCAAGACATCCAACGCGGAGCATCCTCTTCATCCGACGGCCGACGACTGAATGACTGGTCCTTTTTGTGACGTCATCCAAGATGGCGTCCCTTGAATTCATGCAATCAGCCAATAGGATTGACCTCGCATTCTATTGGCTGATTGGAACAGCCAATAGAATGCAAGCTCAATCCTTTTGGCTGATTGGATCAGCCAATCTTATTGAACTTCAATCCAATTGGCTGATTGCATCAGCCAATATGATTTTTCCTACCTTAATTCCAATTGGCTGCTAGGATTCTATCAGCCAATCAGAATTCAAGGGACGTCATCTTGGATGACGTCACAAAAAGGACCAGTCATTCAGTCGTCGGCCGTCGGATGAAGAGGATGCTCCGCGTCGGATGTCTTGAAGATGGACCCGCTCCGCTCCGGAAGGATGAAGATAGAAGATGCCGCCCGGATGAAGCCTTCTGCCGGTCTGGATGTCCTCTTCTGGCCGGATAGGATGAAGACTTCGGACCCTCTGGAGGACCACTTGTGCCCGGCTGGGTGAAGACATCTCAAGGTAGGGTGATCTTCAAGGGGGTAGTGTTAGGTTTTTTAAAGGGGGGATTGGGTGGGTTTTAGAGTAGGGTTGGGTGTGTATTGTATTTTTTTTACAGGTGAAAGAGCTGATTACTTTGGGGCAATGCCCCGCATAAAGCCCTTTTAAGGGCTATTTGTAATTTAGTATAGGGTAGGGATTTTTATTATTTTGGGGGGCTTTTTTATTTTATTAGGGGGATTAGATTAGGTGTAATTAGTTTAAAATTCTTGTAATTCTTTTTTTTAATGTAATTTAGTGGGGTTTTTTTTTTCGTAATTTAGTATATTTAATTTAATTGTAATTAATTGTAGGTAGTTTAATTATAGTGTAGTGTTAGGTGTAATTGTAACTTAGGTTAGGGATTATTTTACAGGTACTTTTGTACTTATTTTAGCTAGGTAGTTATTAAACAGTTATTAACTATTTAATAACTATTGTACCTAGTTAAAATAAATACAAAGTTGCCTGTAAAATAAATATAAATCCTAAAATAGCTACAATGTAACTATTAGTTATATTGTAGCTATCTTAGGGCTTATTTTGCAGGTAAGTATTTAGTTTTAAATAGGAATAATTTAGTTAATGATAGTAATTGTATTTAGATTTATTTAAATTATATTTAAGTTGGGGGGGTTAGGGTTAGGGTTAGACTTAGGTTTAGTGGTTAATAAATTTAGAATAGTGGCGGTGACGTTGGGGGCGGCAGCTTAGGGGTTAATAAATGTAGGTAGGTTGCGGCGACATTGGGGGAGGGAGATTAGGGGTTAATAACTATAATGTAGGTGTTGGCGATGTTGGGGGCAGTAGATTAGGGGTTCATAAGTATAATGTAGGTGGCGGCCGTGTCCGGAGCGGCAGATTAGGGGTTAATAATATAATGTAGGTGTCAGCAATAGCGGGGGCAGCAGATTAGGGGTTAATAAGTGTAAGATTAAGGGTGTTTAGACTCGGGGTTCATGTTAGGGTGTTATGTGCAGACATAAAATTAATTTCCCCATAGGAAACAACGGGGCTGCGTTAGGAGCTGAACGCTGCTTTTTTGCAGGTGTTTTTGTTCAGCCAGCTCAGCCCCATTGTTTCCTATGGGGAAATCGTGCACGAGCACGTTCAGCCAGCTTACCTCTGACTTAAGCAACGCTGGTATTGAGGTGAGATGTGGAGCTAACTTTTGCTCAACGCTCACTTTTCTGAGGCTAATGCCGGCTTGCAGAAAACTCGTAATACCAGCGTTGGCTTAAGTGAGCGGTGAGAAAAAAGGCTTGTTAGCAACGCACCCCTGTTACCGCAAAACTCGTAATCTCTGTGTTAGTTAGTTGCAGCGGTGTCGGGGAGCAGCGGAATAGGGGTTAATAAGTTTATTAGAGTTGCGGTTGGCTCCGGGAGTGGCGGGATAGGGGTTAAAAACTTTATTAGAGTTGCAGTGGGCTCCGGGAGTGGCGGTTTAGGGGTTAATAACTTTATTTAGTTGCAGCGGGATCCAGGAGCTGCGGGATAGGGGTTAAACAGTTTAGTATAGTGGCGGTGTTTAGTGACAGTATATAAATAAAGCTGGGAAAAAGCCAAATAGCAGCGAGATCGATGACTGTTAGTTAACAACAGTCCGCTGCTCATCGCCCCGTACTTGGTGCGCGACTTTTTGACAGCTTTTTTGTTAAATATGGAGAGCGTATTCAGGTCCACGGCTGCGATGTTAGGCAATGTCAGGCGAGCGTATTGGTGCCGTTGAATGCAAGAAAGTTGACGGCTTGATTAGTAGGCCTCTAAATCTCCTTTCTTCCAGCCTAAAATTGTAACCTCTTATCACAAATAATTTTCTTTGAATAAACAGAGCTCCCTCCATCTCTGTATACGGGCCTTAAATATATTTATATAAAGTAATCATGTAACCTTTCAAGCGCCTTTTTCTAGAGAAAACAGACCCAGTTTATCTAGCCTCTCCTCATAGTTTAAAGTCTCCATTCCCCTTATTAGTTTTGTGGCCCTTCTCTGAACCTTTTCTGTCTGCAATGTCTTTTTTGAGATTGGTCCATAGCACTACACTCCATACCCAAGGTAAGGTCTTACCAGGGATTTATATAGTGACAGAATGATGCTTTCCTCCCTTGCATTAATGCCTCTTTTAATACATGCTAGTATCGTATTACTTCCAAAATGTAGAACCTTGCATTTTCCAGTATTAAATCTCATTTTCCATTTACCTGCCCATTCTTCTAATTATTGTAGATCCCCTTCTAAAGCAATTTCCACTTGCAATGACCTAATGATCTTACACAACTTTGTATTATCTGCAAAAATAGATATGTTTCTATTTAATCTTTGTTCCATGTCATTAATAAAATAATTAAAAAGAACAGGGCCCACTACTGATTCCTTGGTGACTTTACTGTCCTTTGTCCAATCTGAGTATGAGTCGTTCACTTCTACTCTTTGCTCCCTGACTTTTACCCAGTTATTTATCCATGAGCTAACATTTTAGCTATTCCCAGTCCCTTAAATTTGTAAATTAATTTCTGTCACTATAGCAAACATGTACCAAAAAATGTACTTTCATGATTCAGATAGAGAAACCAATTTTAAACAACCTTCCAATTTACTTCTATTATTTAATTTGCTTCCTTCTCTGGTTATCTTTTCCTGAAAGGTTTATATTGGCAAGCTCAGGAGCAGCAAAGAACCTAGGTTCTAGCTGCTGATTGGTGGCTGAATATATATACGGAATTGTCATTGGCTCACCAATGTGTTCAGTTAGAAACCAGTAGTGCATTGCTGCTCCTTCAACAAAGGATACCAAGAGACTTAAACAAATTAGATAATAGAAGTAAATTAGAAAGTTGTTTAAAATTGTAATCTCTATCTGAATCATGAAATAAGTATTTTGGGTTTCATGTCCCTTTAAGAGTAGAGGTTTGTCTATAACAGTGCTAAATTCCCGAAAATCCCTTGGGTGTATTCCATCTGGGCCTTGAGTTTTATTTAACTTAATATTATCCATTTTTTTCCTGATATCCTCTAGAGATAACCAAGTTAATGATATGGGCTTGTATGTTCTAGTTTGTTTCAAAGTATCTCTGTTTGGTTCCTCTCTTGTTTATACTGAAGAAAATAACTGGTTTAGTACCTCTGCCTTCTCCCTGTCCCTGTTAATTATGCTACCCTTCACACTTTTTATTACACATATATTTTCCTGCTTAGATTTTTTTGCAATTTATGTACTTAAAAAAAACTTTTAGGGTTTGATTTAGAATCCTTTGCAATTAATCTTTAATTTTCAATTTGGCTAATTGAATTGCTTTTTGCATGCTTTGTTACATTCCTTATATATTTGGATTGTTGAATCTGTACTATTGTCTTTGAATTATTTAAATACCTTATGTTTTTTCCTAATTTCTCTTAACACATTTAATAGGATTTTTTTTCTCTTAATTTTATAATCATGTGGTATGTTCTGATGAGTACATTTATTTAAAGGGACAGTCAAGTCCAAAAAAACTTTCATGTTTCAAATAGGGCATGTAATTTTAAACAACTTTTCATTTTACTTTTATCACCAATTTTGCTTTGTTCTTTTGGTATTCTTAGTTGAAAACTAGACCCAAGGCTCATATGATAATTTCTAAGCCCTTAAAGGCTGCCTCTAATCACATGCTTTTGTATTTGCTTTTCACAGCAGGGGAGAGCTAGTTCAGGTAAACCCTATAGATAACATACGGCTAGATTACGAGTTTTGCGGTAACAGGGGAGCGGAGCTAACTTGCACATTATTCACACCTCTCACTTAACTGCAGCGCTGGTATTACGGGTTTTTATCAACCCGGCGTTAACAGGCAAGTAGTGAGCATAGAGCAAAATTGAGCTCCATACTTCACTCCAATACCAGCGCTGCTTAAGTGAGCGGTGAGCTGGTTATACGTGCTCGTGCACAATTTCCCCATAGACATCAATGGGGTGAGCCGTCTGAAAAAAGTCTAACACCTGCAAAAAAGCAGCGTAAAACTCAGTAACGCAGCCCCATTGATTCCTATAGGGAAACACATTTTATGTTTACACCTAACACCCTAACATGAACCCTGAGTCTAAACACCCATAATCTTACACTTATTAACCCCTAATCTGCCGCCCCCGACATCGTCGACACCTACATTATATTTATTAATCCCTAATCTGCCGCTCCAGACATCGCCGCCACCTACATTATACTTATTAACCCCTAATCTGCTGCCCCCAACATCGCCGTCACCTACATTATTTTTATTAACCCCTAATCTCCCTCCCCCAATGTCGCCGCAACCTACCTACATTTATTAACCCCTAAGCTGCCGCCCCCAACGTCACCGCCACTATTCTAAATTTATTAACCCCTAAACCTAAGTCTAACCCTAACCCTAACCCTAACCCCCCAACTTAAATATAATTTAAATAAATCTAAATACAATTACTATCATTAACTAAATTATTCATATTTAAAACTAAATACTTACCTGCAAAATAAACCCTAAGCTAGCTACAATATAACTAATAGTTACATTGTATCTAGCTTAGGGTTTATTTTTATTTTACAGGCAAGTTTGTATTTATTTTAACTAGGTAGAATACTTACTAAATAGTTATTAACTATTTAATAAATACCTAGCTAAAATAAATACAAATCTACCTGTAAAATAAAACCTAACCTAAGTTACACTAACACCTAACACTATACTACAATTAAATAAATTACCTAAATGAAATACAATTAAATAAATCAAATACAATTAGCTAAATTACAAAAAAAAAAACTAAATTACAGAAAATAAAAAACAAATTACAAGATCTTTAAACTAATTACACCTAATCTAATAGCCCTATCAAAATAAAAAAAAGCTCAGCCAAAATAAAAAAAAAAAACCCTAGCCTAACCTAAACTACCAATAGCCCTTAAAAGGGCCTTTTGCGGGGCATTGCCCCAAAGAAATCAGCTCTTTTACCTGTAAAAAAAATACACACAACCCCCCAACAGTAAAACACACCACCCACACAACCAACCCCCCTAAGAAAACCTAAGCCCCCCCATTGCCCTGAAAATGGCATTTAGATGGGCATTGCCCTTAAAAGGGCATTTAGCTCTATTGCGGCCCAAAGCCCTAACCTAAAAATAAAACCCACCCAATACACCCTTAAAAAATCCTAGCACTAACCCCCAAAGATCCACTTAACGGGAGAAGTCTTCATCCAAGCGGCAAGATGTCCTCAATGAAGCCGGCAGAAGTGGATCTCCAGATGGGCAGAAGTGGTCCTCCAGACAGGCAGAAGTCTTCATCCAGACGGCATCTTCTATCTTCATCCTTCCGACGCAGAGCGGGTCCATCTTCAAGACATCCAGTGCGGAGCATCCTCTTCCAATGACGACTACCCTACGAATGAAGGTACTTTTAAGTGACATCATCCAAGATGGCGTCCCTTAGATTCCGATTGGCTGATAGAATTCTATCAGCCAATCGAAATTAAGGTTGAAAAAATCCTATTGGCTGATGCAATCAACCAATAGGATTGAGCTCACATTCTATTGGCTGATTGGAACAGCCAATAGAATGCGAGCTCAATCCTATTGACTGATTGGATCAGCCAATAGGATTGAACTTCAATCCTATTGGCTGATTGCATCAGCCAATAGGATTTTTTCAACCTTAAGTCCGATTGGCTGATAGAATTCTATCAGCCAATCGGAATCTGATTATCTTTTAAAACAACAAAAATTCTGGTGTTGACTGTCCCTTTAACAAAGTTTTAACCCCTTAACGACCAGCGCCGTACCCTGTACGACGCTGCTGCCCTAAACCTCTCTTTGCTGAATGGGGCAGTGCAGAAATAGACTTGCAGAGGTACCGATGCAGAGAGGGACACTCTGTGGCCCTCTCTGCATCGGGGATAGAGGCAGATGAGCGGCCTATCACTGGAGGATGGCGGGAGGTGGACAGGAGGGGCAGGAATGGGTGGGACCGCTACGCTACTGAAAAAAAACTATGAGAGTGGCAGGGAGTGGGAAGGAGGGAGGGGGAGGAGGGGGATCATACAGTGGAAGTGGGATTAGAGGGTGGGAAATCGACCTGGGATGGGGGTAAATGAGGTGGGGGGCAGCTACACTAGAGAGAAAAATGTGTGTATTTTTATTAAATAAAATTTACAAATATTGGAAAACTATGTACTGACAGACAGCTGCCAGTACCTAAAATGATGGAAATGAGTTAGAGGGGGGAGGGTTAGAGAGCTTTTTGGGAGGAATCAGACAGGTGGGAAGATAAGGGGATAATCCTACACTAAAGAAAATAATAATAATTAAAAGGTCTAAAACTGAATCTAAAAAGATGGGGGTGATCAGTGGGGGTGGGGGGGAAGAGAGCTATTTGAGAGGGATCAGGGGGTGGGAAGTGTCAGGTGGGAGGCTAATCTCTACACTAAAGCTAAAATTAATCTTACAAGCTACCTAATTAACTCTTTCACTGCTGGGAATAATAAAAGTGGGGTGCAAAGCTACAATTAGCGACCTTCTAATTACTGAAAAGCTATTTTTTTTTATCACATTTGGCAGTGAAATGGTGGCATGAAATATACCAAAATGGGCCTAAATCAATACTTTGGATTGTCTTCTAATAAAAAAATATATAGTTTTGATAGGTAAATAAAAAAAACAAGGCTCTATTTCTTTTTAAATGGAGTGATGGCAAAAATGCTAAAAATGCTCTGGTCTTTTGGAGAAGATTTAGTCTGAAATGCCCGGTCCTTAAGGGGTCAAATGTTATCTATTTATCCTCCATATTTTTATTAGAGAATACTTTGTCCCAATTAATGTTATTAAACAATTTAGTTAAATCATTTAATTTTGCTTTCTTAAAAATTAAGTCTTAGTTGAACCCTTATAACACTGCTTATGGAAAGTGATTTCAAATATGGCCATGTTATGATCGCTGTTACCCACATTTTCTTTGACTTCTATGTTTGATATTATAGGGCTGAAGGCTCGCCCGGAAACAGGGGCATCAAGCTCCATTCGGAACTTGATGCCCCTGTTTCCGGGCGAGCCTTCAGGCTCACCGGAAACTGCAGTTATGAAGCAGCGGTCTAAAGACTGCTGCTCCATAACTGGTCCGCCTGCTCTGAGGCTGCGGACATCAATCCACCTGATCCTATACGATCGGGCTTATTGACACCCCCTGCTAGCGGCCAATCTTCAGAGGGCGGCATTACACAAGCAGTTCACAGTTCACCGATGATAAATCGGCCCCTATATCTGTATTGTTTGATAGCACTAAATCCAACATAGCATTATTCCTAGTTGGTTCCTCTATTAATTGTGAAATTAATCTATCTCTGTTAGCTTTATTACTAGTTTCATTGCCCCAGTTGTAACATCTTTTTCATGACTTTACCTTTAACAGCTGGATTTTGCATCTGCTTAAAAGGCAGCAGCACTATCAGCAATACGCTTGGTATTGTCTTCCGTTTCTTGGAAAGTATTGTTTCTCACTTCCATCCTGGGACTTCTCAAGCCTCTCCTACTCTTCCTTGTGACTGGCTGCTGCCACTTCCTACGTATTGCTGACGTCACTGCAGCTGTGAACGCTCTCCTCCATTGCCTGTCAGCTTCTCCATGCTACAAACAGGGGCTCGCCTCTCAGCTGCCATACCTACCTCTCCAGAGACACGATTGTACCAAATTGCTGTTTATTGATACGGTATGCTTTACTTCTCCAATATATAACGTTTATACAACTGCTAACAAGTTTACAGATACCTCTCGCAATTGTGAAAGTTCTTATATCTGCCTTCCATGTTCTAACATATTGAGATATATATATATATATATATATATATATATATATATATATATATATATATATATATATATATATATATATATATATATATATAGGGAGAAGCAAATAAGTAGAATATGTGCAGGCAGCGGTTTTGTAGTATAAAATAAAAAGTCTTTATTGAAACATGTTAAAAAACATGTCATATATGTTTTTTAACATGTTTCATGTAATACAAACTGAATTGTATAGAAACACATTAGTAGTAATTATTTCAATATGTTGTGCGCCCATTCAGCATTTTATGTAGTGGATTAATATTAACCATGTAACAAGCACATTAATTATGTATAGGTGCTCATAGAGTTAAGTTACATCACAACTTGTAATTTTGTTTTGTTTTTACCCAATCAGGGTTATCCTGGTGCTTTTTAAGGGCTCAGGGGCATAGTCCTTTAGCTATGATTATGGCCTGAGGGCCGAAACATGTTAGCGGACCTTCTGTTGTGGATGTACCTGTGACGCTTTCTGGAGTGTTTTTTAACATGTTTCAATAAAGACTTTTTATTTTATACTACAAAAACCGCTGTCTGCACATTCTACTTATTTGCTTCTTCTACTATACTGGGCAGCAGAAGCGGTTTAGGACGTTTGGCTCCGAGGTCTTTCAAAAGGTTTTCCCTGCTTATGCCGCTTCTGGTTGCGGATTGGTCCATCGGGATACCACGTGTTGCATCACGACCGCCACACCCCCTCCTGCACAGTAGGACGCCTACGGAAGATGCTGCTGTGATTACAGCGTGAGCACCGGAGGCTTCTCTCTCTACACAGCAGGAGCCATTTTGGGATCGGTGTATACGAGTTGTGGTGAGTGAAGGCGATTGTGCCTATTGGGAACACGGTTTTCCCTGATTGCTTCATCTTTGAGCTGAAGAGTGGAAGATAGCACACACTCATTGCATACACCTAAAATTTATACCGTTTACACTGGATGCTGACGCGTGCAGTTCATTCTACCCTCCGGTGTTCTGAAGCACACTGTATAACTTATCTCTATGATATATTCATTTTTTGGCGTGTACAGGGGGTGTTTATAAGCATTATACCATGAACTTTATGCTTTGAATCTGTCTTTTTATCAGGGACTTACCTTTGAAAAGACTTTGTTTATTACCATACCAGTATGAATACAGACTGTATCTACAGTCCTATACTATATTTTGGACAGCAACAGTGAACTGTAATTTTTTTCTTGTTATATTTCAGGTGCATTGCCTAGTTGCACCTTACTGTTTCTGTCCATTGTTTTGAGAAGTCCTTTTTACTCCATGGAGGTCACACATTTTTTTTTTTTTTTTTTTTATTGAGGTTATAAGTAATTTTACAGAGAGTGTTCATCGTACAACATTGAAACCAATACAGTATACTCAAAAAGATAGTGAAGAAATAAAAATATAACAGTTCTGAGCATAGATTCAATTCTTCTCCAGAATAATAACTAACCAGTATCTATGTAATATGAGACTATATCTTTTATTCTTATTGTACATATAGTAAAAAAAGAAGTTTGCAACAGATATCTAGTCAAAAAGCAAAAGTAGTATTATAAGACATGAATAACTGGTAGAACCACAAACGATAATGAAACCTCATTTTTATATTATATGAGTAATAAAACTGGTCTCCACATTGCAACTCGTACGGGTATGTAATAGAATAGAAAGGAAAATTGGGGCAAGTGGAGATTAGCTGTTGTTTGGTCACTTTTGGACCAAGCTGGCGAGGAGGGGGAAAAGGAGTTCAGCGGGCAAGAGCCGCTCTTAGTGGAGTGGGGAAGGGGAATGGAGGGGGCGGAGCCTTTGGATTTATCAAAATAATAAAGTGCGAAGGGTGGATAAAGATTATATGATAGAGCTAAAGGAATGGACTACGAGGGACAATCTATTGTTTATGTGGTTAATATGGGGGGAACAAAAATTGCTCAGGATATAGCAAATTATATGCGTAGTTTAGGGGCTAAATGGAAGGCCCTAATAGACTAGATAGGGAAGCTTTGGGAGTAAATCTATAAACATAAAAGGTGAGGTGTTGGCGATACCCTATGAGGGGATGCTCTATATAATTGGATAACAGGCAAGTCGCACCATAATATGTCCATGATAACAGTACTAAGTTATATACTTAAGGAGCCTAACTGAAGGCCATGGAAAGTCAGTACTAACATACCACTTGAATTAGATCACTCCAGGTAATATAAGTAAAGTTCTCAGCATGCCACACTGCCTCGGCCGCTGGCAATGCGGGAGGATGCCGAGAGATACTGGGGTCTCTGAGAGCAATATTCTAGAAAAATAGCATCTATAGGCTTTGAAAATATTAACATACAATACTATTCTGTACCTCTAAACAGTATGCCAGATGTGGCCAATCTGCGGATTAGCATATAATGATAAGTGGGTACAGGACAATAATATCATTTATAAGAAACACATGCGTGCTGTTAATTTTGAGTGGTATCAGAACAATTATAAATCTCAGTCATAGATTGAATAGGATGAGTTCACATATAAGGAGAGCTATTAGCTGTTTCATTGATCTAGGAGTATCTAGGGTGACTTCACCTGTCAGGCAACATGAATAGGAAATAGTGATTATTACGTCTAAAGAGGACCCCCCACAATATATCATAACGAAGGTAAAGTAGCACAAGCTAGAGACCAGTTTAAACATATACATAATTTTGTTGGCTCATAAATCTGTATAGCAGCTTTTAACCGATCGCTTCCCACAGAGTTACAAAAAAAGAGCACTTGCCATAGATGCTGCAGCCAGATGGTAAGAGAGAAAAATACATCAAGACACAGTAATGCAATAGTAACAGAGTGTACTTCCATCATACTTAAGATATGGGGTGCCACCAGAGATAAAATTCAAAATGTGGGCCATCTTTTCTAAGTTATCCATATCTGTATGACTATATTTCAAGGTCTTATATATAACTCTAGGAGATATCAAAACTATACTTATTCCTAGTGGTATAGTAATGTCTATCTGATTCGCTAACACCCTGTGTTAATTAGTGTTTATGGTAGATAAAGTCCCTCTAACTATAATATGTACTAGAAGTAGTAGTTCAATCCATTGTGGCACAAGTTTTCACTGATGTCTGTTAAATAATGTTATATGCAATTTAACTCAAGTAATACCTACAGGTTACCCTAATGCTAGCTCAGATGTATGGGGAAAGAGCACTAGTGACATATAACTATAAGTCAATAGGTTTACTCAACCAGCCCTCTAAACACATTCATAAGAAAAAAACATTTAGTGTGGAAACGTAAAGGAACATTCAAATGCATAAGAAAACAATTAAGAACCATGTCTCACAAAACTTTTTCTCGGTAATGTGCACTCAGTCCGTGGCGTATCCGGCTTAGCAACTTGGTGCAGCTAACTGTAAGATTGTCATAGAAATGTCTAGAAGACACAGATACAGGGAAGCCTTATATGAGAACAAAAGTCTATGTCTTCAATAGCGTAACTCAGTCTGTCAGGCAAGAAGAACGGCCTCCCGGGTCAAAAGGGCCATGCGGCTCTAAGATGGCGGTGCACCAATGAGGCATAAACCTCACCTTCTCTGAGTATCCCCGAAAGTTTCCCCCGACACCAACCTTATTGCGGCTGAGCATATAGGCGCCCGCGGTGATGTTGGCTATGATTGAGCTAGAGCCAGATCTCTGTGAGGATAGATTTGGGCGCTTGATGCAGGGGTTAGGTTGCGCAGCCGCCTCCGGTCCAGAGACATATTCTGTCTGTTGGAGACTGTGTGCTCCGGCTCCTCCTAGTCGTTGTGTCTGCGATAGCTCCGGTATTGTGGGGACCGAGGAGGGCTGCAGGATACTATTCTTTAGGGGAATTTCCTGTTGTTTCTTTCCGCTTGGGTAGAGATCTTCTAGGTTCGCTGCACTCTCCTCTGCGGAATCTTGGGGTAAGGCTGTGATAAGTCGTGGTAGGCCCGGTTCCAACCAGTCTGTCTCCTCCGGTACTTCTCTGGCCAGTGTGATATTCTGCAACGGGGCTACCGCAGCCCTCAATTCAGTAACCAGCGTTAGCCGGTGAGAGTCTAGGGATCTCATTAGACCGTGCAGTGCGAAAATAATTTGCTGTTCCATTCTAAGGCTGTAGAAGCAAGTGCAGGAGGTATATCTTCATCAACCAAGGCAATGCGTGGGTGGCTTCAAGTATAATGGAGGAAGCTTTGCAGTGGTCTTAGCTGGTTAGTAGGCCTCAGTGTCGATATTTTATCAGCAACAAACACTCACAGTCCCCAACTTAATGACTATAGCCTAGGATGCAATAAAAGTCAGGTATATAAAAATATAGATTCTTAAGGTGCCATAAAATACTGTTTTAATAATTAAGTTTCAGGAGCTCTAGAATAGGACTTCTTGTTGCTCCGGCAGTTGGCTCCGCCCCCCGAGGTCACACATTTTTATTCATTGTTGCCTGTTACTGAAAGGGATTGCAAATCAATTGAAATTGAGAGGATTTTTTCAACTGACAAGTCTAATTATTCTTTGACGGCTTTGTTTGAGGAAATGGAGAAACTTTTAATCAGGGAACACAAACTTCAATGGGACATTTGGACTTTGGAGACATACATCAAACTTAGGCCTAGATTTGGAGTTTTGCGGTAGCTGTGAAAACCAGCGTTAGAGGCTCCTAACGCTGGTTTTTACCGCCCTCAGGTATTTGGAGTCAGTGATTAAAGGGTCTAACGCTCACTTTCCAGCCACGACTTTTCCATACCGCAGATCCCCTTACGTCAATTGCGTATCCTATCTTTTCAATGGGATCTGTCTAACGCCGGTATTTAGAGTCGTGGCTGGAGTGAGAGTTAGAACTCTAACGACAAAACTCCAGCCACAGAAAAAAGTCAGTAGTTAAGAGCTTTCTGGGCTAACGCCGGTTCATAAAGCTCTTAACTACTGTGCTCTAAAGTACACTAACACCCATAAACTACCTATGTACCCCTAAACTGAGGCCCCCCCACATCGCCGCCACTCGATTAAATTTTTTTAACCCCTAATCTGCTGACCGCCAACTACATAATACTTATGTACCCCTAATCTGCTGCCCCTAACACCGCCGACCCCTGTATTATATTTATTAACCCCTAACCTGCCCCCCACAACGTCGCCGCCAGCTACCTACAATAATTAACCCCTAATCTGCCGACCGCAAAGCGCCGCCAGCTAAATTATCCCTATGTACCCCTAATCTGCTGCCCCTAACACCGCCGACCCCTATATTATATTTATTAACCCCTAATCTGCCCCCCCCCAACATCGCCGCCACCTACCTACACTTATTAACCCCTAATCTGCCGAGCGGACCGCACCGCTACTATAATAAAGTTATTAAACCCTAATCCGCCTCCCTCCCGCCTCACTAATCCTATAATAAATAGTATTAACCCCTAATCTGCCCTCCCTAACATCACCGACACCTAACTTCAAACATTAACCCCTAATCTGCCGACCGGAGCTCACCGCTATTCTAATAAATTTTTTAACCCCTAAAGCTAAGTCTAACCCTAACACTAACACCCCCCTAAATTAAATATAATTTAAATCTAACGAAAAAAATTAACTCTTATTATATAAATTATTCCTATTTAAAGCTAAATACTTACCTGTAAAATAAACCCTAATATAGCTACAATATAAATTATAATTATATTGTAGCTATTTTAGGAATAATATTTATTTTACAGGCAACTTTGTAATTATTTTAACCAGGTACAATAGCTATTAAATAGTTAAGAACTATTTAATAGTTACCTAGTTAAAATAATAACAAAATTACCTGTAAAATAAATCCTAAACTAAGTTACAATTGAACCTAACACTACACTATCAATAAATTAATTAAATAAAATACCTACAATTATCTACAATTAAACCTAACACTACACTATCAATAAATAAATTAAATACAATTCCTACAAATAAATAAAATTAAATAAACTAACTAAAGTACAAAAAATAAAAAAGAACTAAGTTACAAAAAAATAAAAAAAATATTTACAAACATTAGAAAAATATTACAACAATTTTAAACTAATTACACCTACTCTAAGCCCCCTAATAAAATAACAAAGAACCCCAAAATAAAAAAATGCCCTACCCTATTCTAAATTACAAAAGTTCAAAGCTCTTTTACCTTACCAGCCCTGAAAAGGGCCCTTTGCGGGGCATGCCCCAAAAAATTCAGCTCTTTTGCCTGTAAAACAAAACATACAATACCCCCCCAACATTACAACCCACCACCTACATACCCCTAATCTAACCCAAACCCCCCTTAAATAAACCTAACACTAAGCCCCTGAAGATCTTCCTACCTTATCTTCACCTCGCCGGGTTCACCGATCGATCCAGAAGAGCTCCTCCGATGTCTTGATCCAAGCCCAAGCGGGGGGCTGAAGATGTCCATGATCCGACTGAAGTCTTCATCCAAGCGGGAGCTGAAGAGGTCCATGATCCGGCTGAAGTCTTCATCCAAGCGGGAGCTGAAGAGGTCCATGAACCGGCTAAGTCTTCTATCAAGCGGCATCTTCAATCTTCTTTCTTCCGGATCCATGTTCATCCCGCCAACGCGGAACATCCATCTTCACCGACGACTTCCGGACGAATGACGGTTCCTTTAAGGGACGTCATCCAAGATGGCGTCCCTCGAATTCCGATTGGCTGATAGGATTCTATCAGCCAATCGGAATTAAGATAGGAATATTCTGATTGGCTGATGGAATCAGCCAATCAGAATCAAGTTCAATCCGATTGGCTGATCCAATCAGCCAATCAGATTGAGCTTGCATTCTATTGGCTGTTCCGATCAGCCAATAGAATGCAAGCTCAATCTGATTGGCTGATCCAATCAGCCAATCGGATTGAACTTGATTCTGATTGGCTGATTCAGAATATTCCTACCTTAATTCCGATTGGCTGATAGAATCCTATCAGCCAATCGGAATTCGAGGGACGCCATCTTGGATGACGTCCCTTAAAGGAACCGTCATTCGTCGGGAAGTTGTCGGTGAAGATGGATGTTCCGCGTCGGCGGGATGAACATGGATCCGGAAGAAAGAAGATTGAAGATGCCGCTTGATAGAAGACTTCAGCCGGTTCATGGACCTCTTCAGCTCCCACTTGGATGAAGACTTCAGCCGGATCATGGACTTCTTCAGCTCCCGCTTGGATGAAGACTTCAGTCGGATCATGGACATCTTCAGCCCCCCGCTTGGGCTTGGATCAAGACATCGGAGGAGCTCTTCTGGATCGATCGGTGAACCCGGCGAGGTGAAGATAAGGTAGGAAGATCTTCAGGGGCTTAGTGTTAGGTTTATTTAAGGGGGGTTTGGGTTAGATTAGGGGTATGTGGGTGGTGGGTTGTAATGTTGGGGGGGGGTATTGTATGTTTTGTTTTACAGGCAAAAGAGCTGAATTTTTTGGGGCATGCCCCGCAAAGGGCCCTTTTAAGGGCTGGTAAGGTAAAAGAGCTTTGAACTTTTGTAATTTAGAATAGGGTAGGGCATTTTTTTATTTTGGGGGGCTTTGTTATTTTATTAGGGGGCTTAGAGTAGGTGTAATTAGTTTAAAATTGTAATATTTTTCTAATGTTTGTAAATATTTTTTTATTTTTTGTAACTTAGTTCTTTTTTATTTTTTGTACTTTAGTTAGTTTATTTAATTTTATTTATTTGTAGGAATTGTATTTAATTTATTTATTGATAGTGTAGTGTTAGGTTTAATTGTAGATAATTGTAGGTATTTTATTTAATCAATTTATTGATAGTGTAGTGTTAGGTTTAATTGTAACTTAGGTTATGATTTATTTTACATGTAATTTTGTTATTATTTTAAGTAGGTAACTATTAAATAATTCTTAACTATTTAATCGCTATTGTACCTGGTTAAAATAATTACAAAGTTGCCTGTAAAATAAATATTAATCCTAAAATAGCTACAATGTAATTATAATTTATATTGTAGCTATATTAGGGTTTATTTTACAGGTAAGTATTTAGCTTTAAATAGGAATAAGTTATTTAATAAGAGTTAATTTATTTAGTTAGAATAAAATTATATTTAACTTAGGGGGGTTTTAGGGTTAGGGTTAGAATTAGCTTTAGGGGTTAAAAAATTTATTAGAGTAGCGGTGAGCTCCGATCGGCAGATTAGGGGTTAATACTTGAAGTTAGGTGTGGGCAATGTTAGGGAGGGCAGATTAGGGGTTAATACTATTTCTTATAGGGTTATTGAGGTGGGATTGAGGCAGATTAGGGGTTAATACATTTATTATAGTAGTGCTCAGGTCCGGTCGGCAGTTTAGGGGTTAATAAGTGTAGTTAGGTGGAGGCGACGTTGGGGGCGGCAGATTAGGGGTTAATAAATATAATATAGGGGTCGGCGGTGTTAGGGGCAGCAGATTAGGGGTACATAGGGATAATGTAGGTGGCGGGGGTGTACGGAGCGGCAGATTAGGGGTTAAAAATAATATGCAGGGGTCAGCGATAGCGGGGTCAGCAGATTAAGGGTTAATAAGTGTAAGGTTAGGGGTGTTTAGACTTGGGGTACATGTTAGGGTGTTAGGTGCAGACGTAGGAAGTGTTTCCCCATAGGAAACAATGGGGCTGCGTTAGGAGCTGAACGTGGCTTTTTTGCAGGTGTTAGTTTTTTTTCAGCTCAAACAGCCCCATTGTTTCCTATGGGGGAATCGTGCACGAGCACGTTTTTGAGGCTGGCCACGTCCGTAAGCACCGCTGGTATCTAGAGTTGCAGTGGCGTTAAATTATGTTCTACGCTCCCTTTTTGGAGCCTAACGCACTGAAAACCCTGCCATTCTGTAAACTCTAAATACCAGCGGTATTTAAAAGGTGCGGGGGAAAAAAAGCACGCGTAGCTAACGCACCCCCTTGGCCGCAAAACTCTAAATCTAGGCGTTAAAATTATACCACGTGGTTTGAGATTGAATAAGTTTCCTACATTTGATGTCACTGACACTGACTTCATTAGTACATGGAATGATATTTTATCTGATTGTTCAGTGCGCTTAATGTTGTTGTTGACCTCCTATAAATCTAATCTTCTCAAAACTAACAGTGAAGAGATAGGGGAGTTGCAGGCAGAAATTAATTCACGACAGCTAGAAGCTAGTTTTGCTAAGTTTGATGGAATTTTAAAAACAGTTGTAGCAGAAGTGAAAAATTCAGTTTTAGAAACAAAACATTCAAAATTCGTGAGGGATCAGTCTGACTACAACAGCAATACTGTATATATATGGAAGCGTTCTGATAAAACCATGTTTAGAAGACAGTACAGGGGCAGGTCAAGAAATAGACGCAATAACAGTAAAAATAAGGGCAAAGGACAAGCATCCACACATACCACAGACACTAAGCGAGTGACGTACTCAGACACTGAGTTTGAATCAGGGGAGGATACTGGGGCCTCAAGCGGTGAGGAAGCCCCCAAAGGTATACTTAAGAATGCACACCAGGCTTCTACACTGCAACAAACACGTGTTCATGCTGCCTCTGATCAACATCAGTCCCAAGTGGTTATACCTAAAGTTAAACATTTTGATCCCACAAGCTTTACATCTAAATATGTTGAAGAAGCTGCTTCTGTTATACAGACAAGGGTTTCTGATGATGATCAGAGAAAGATAGAACAGGTTTTTTCTCTTCCTCCACAGCGGACTGGGATAGGACAGGCAGGCCAGGGGCATTATCAGCTGAGAGGTCAAAGAGGGAAACAGAAGTACAAGTAAATAACGTAATCAATTTGTCAAGACATAGACTTACAGAATCACAAATTTCTTTGCTCAGTTATGGTTTGAATTTTTCACCTACTAATCATTTTAACGTATTTAACACCATTCTTGATGTAAATAAATTAATACGTAACATGACTTTACAAAGATATTTTTGTACTGAACCCTCATTGCCTCATCAAGATAGTACAGCTGACCATACACCTGATTTCTCCTCACATGCTCAAACTATAGGTAGAATGACGTTTGATGAAACTTGTGATTTGATAAACTTAGAAAATTTATCATGAGACAGTTTGATAGGGGCCACCAGAGAATGTGTCAACACCTCGAATGGTTTTCAGAACAAGTCACAATTTTACCCTATTCACACTAGGGGTAACACTTTAGAGACTTTCTTTAAACGTGTGGAACGTGACCTGATTAAACTCAAGAATTCTGTTGGTTATCACACTCCCAATCTGTCCAGATCAGAAAGAGCCGCCCTTAAAGAGCTTCAAGAGAACAAAGACATAGTTATACGCTCGGCGGAAAAGGGCGGCTCTGTTGTGGTCTTGGACAGATTGGACTATATAAATGAGGCATTACGACAGCTTAATAATACTGAAGATTATATATTTCTCTATATAGGGATCCCACTGTCACTTTTAAAAAGGAACTGTTGGACATTTTGGATGATGGGTTGGAGGATGGGCACTACAACCGAAAGACCTTTGAGTTTTTGGTAGTTGAAAATCCGGTAGTGCCCATCTTCCACCATTTACCCAAAATACACAAATCCCTAACGGAGGTTAGGGGTCGTCCAATAGTTAGTGGCATTGACTCTTTGATGGAACATGTCTCTCATGTAGATAGCCTTTTACAGCCCTTGGTACAAAACTTGCATAGCTATATACAAGACACCTTGGCAATTTAAAATGGAACAGTAACTGTCATAAGTGGGCTACAATTGATGTAGTAGCACTATATTCCTCCATCCCTCATGAGGAGGGTCTAACAGCGGTTGATTTCTTTTTGGAACACTATTCTGATTTCTCTACCGGTTTCAGACATTTTATTCTAAGTGTTTTGAAATACTTGCTTACACACAATTATTTTTCTTTGAGGACAATTTCTATCTCCAGAGGCGTGGGACAGCTATGGGGGCCAAGTTTGCCCCCTACTATGCCAACCTTTTCATGGGTTAGTGGGAGCTGTCCCACGTCTATGGAGATGGTAATCCCTTTAGAGATATGATTTATTTTTATGGCCGCTATATAGACGACCTGCTGCTCATGTGGAAGGGGAGTGAGTGAGTCCCAGTTTACATCTTTTGTTGACCATCTGAATTCCAACAATATTGGGATTAAATTTACCAGTGAATTAAGGGATAATGAGATTAAAGTTTTGGATATTACCATCAAAGGTACAGATGATGGAAGGGTTTTGACAGAGATTTATAGGAAACCCATAACTGGGAACACTCTGTTGCATGCGAATAGCTGCCATCCGAGGCATGTACCTCATGCAGTGGCCAAAGGCCAGTATATCAGAGTCAAATGCAATTGCTCCCTACCACATAAGTATGCTGAACAGTCACAAGATTTAGCCAAAAGGCTTAGGAACAGGGACTACAGTACGAACGTGATTAACAAGGCTAGAAGACAAGTGGATTTGATGGATAGGTCCCAACTCTTAGGAAAAAACAACACAATTGATAGTGAACACAAAGGAGTCACCTTTGTCACTGAGTACAGTCAAGAATACACGGAAATATGTAGAATAGTCAAGAAAAATTTATCTTTTCTTGCTGCTGACGATAAGCTGTAAAATTATATTTCACAATGGTTACGCTGTTCTTACAGGAAAACGACCACTTTAGGGAATTTGTTGTCACCATCTGTCCTCCCTAAGATTAACACACGACAGAGTTCCTGGCTCACACATAGAGGCATTTTTAAATGTCTTAATAAATGTAGGGTATGTGACTTTGTTCTCCCTTCAGATAGCATTATATCAGAGGTTACAGGAGAATCCTTTGCTATTCAAACCTGTTTGAAGTGCACCTCCACATATGTTATATATGTGTTGAGTTGCACTTTATGCCATTTACAGTATGTTGGGCTCACAACCACTGAGGTCAAAGTTCAAATTCGTAACCATTTTTCTACAATACAGGCTGGTGTAGCATCCACACCATTGGTACAACATTTCGCGAAATGTCACCAGAAAAGTGTCAACTCATTAAGATGGCAGGCCATTGAATGGGTCACCTGCCCTCCGAGAGGAGGGGATAGAGACAGGTTGCTACAGAAGAGGGAAATGTTCTGGATTTTCAAACTTCAAACTCGGGTACCCACAGGTTTAAATTCAGAATATGACCTAATTAATTATTGGCAATAGAGTTTGAGACTCTATTGCAGGCAATTTTTCCCTCTTCTGTGGCAGCCTGCCTGAGTCTCTTACTATCACTGTTTCCTCTAAGTGTAATTATGTACGTTATACTCAAGATGAAATGTGTTTATTTTCATCTTAGATGAAATATTAAAAGTCCCATTTTGTCATATATTACATTGTATTTCTAGATGGTGCTGAACTTTTTGTCTAGACAGTTTATATTCCATGTATGGATAAAGTATTGTACATGATTGAACCTTTTGTCTAGATAGATTATATTCCATGTATGGGCATAGTATTGTACATTATTACATATCCTCTCTGTTAGACCATATATATATACAGGTATTCCTCAGTTTACGCTGAGGTTAGGTTCCAGAAGGAATGGTTGTAAATCAAAACCATTGTAAATTGAAACCCAGTTTATAATGTAAGTCAATGGGAAGTGAGGGAGATTGGTTCCAGGCCCCTCTCAAAATTGTTATAAGTAACACCTAATACATTATTTTTAAAACTTTGAAATGAAGAATTTAAATGCTAAACAGCATTATAAACCTAATAAAATAATCACACAACACAGAATATATAATTAAACTAAGTTAAATGAACAAAAACATTTGCTAAACAGCATTATAAATCTAATAAAATAATCACACAACACAGACTTCACTTGCATTTTTCTGCAAACAGTTCTTTCTATGCATTCCAATCTGGACTGATTTATAGACAGGAAGATCTTGTTCCTTTGAAATCTGCTCGATAGCTCAGGTCTGGTTAAACTGATTAATTTCAGCTTGCTTGGCTTTGCTGCAACACAAGCGGACAGCGCCACCTACTGGCTATTTTAATAAATGCACTGCTTCTCAATGCTTTTCAATAGCAGTCACATGACTGGAAAAAAAGGTTGTTATTCTGAAACGGTGTAAATTCAACCGTTTTAAAACTAGGGCCATCTGTATATATTTCATTATACTTCTGTGTTTGTATTTGTATGTGTTAATGTCTGGGGCTTTGGTCTTTTATCATTAGCATTATTGTTTATATTACAGTTATCTCTTATTAGAGACTATTAATAGTGTCAGACTTAATAGCCCCATTTCATTTGCATATATGTCATATGAATAATTGATAGTAGCAAACTGAACTGCTTCACTTGATTTGTATATATATATTGAGCATTAGAAGATTTCAGACTACGGCTTAAACAAGCATTGCTAATGTAATACGAACAATTGATAATAGCAAACTGAATTGTATAGAAACACATTAGTAGTAATTATTTCAATATGTTGTGCGCCCATTCAGCATTTTATGTAGTGGATTAATATTAACCATGTAACAAGCACATTAATTATGTATAGGTGCTCATAGAGTTAAGTTACATCACAACTTGTAATTTTGTTTTGTTTTTACCCAATCAGGGTTATCCTGGTGCTTTTTAAGGGCTCAGGGGCATAGTCCTTTAGCTATGATTACGGCCTGAGGGCCGAAACATGTTAGCGGACCTTCTGTTGTGGATGTACCTGTGACGCTTTCTGGAGTGTTTTTTAACATGTTTCAATAAAGACTTTTTATTTTATACTACAAAAACCGCTGTCTGCACATTCTACTTATTTGCTTCTTCTACTATACTGGGCAGCAGAAGCGGTTTGGGATGTTTGGCTCCGAGGTCTTTCAAAAGGTTTTGCCTGCTTATGCCGCTTCTGGTTGCGGATTGGTCCATCGGGATACCACGTGTTGCATCACGACCGCCACACCCCCTCCTGCACAGTAGGACGCCTACGGAAGAAGCCGCAGTGATTACAGAGTGAGCACCGGAGGCTTCTCTCTCTACACAGCAGGAGCCGTTTTGGGATCGGTGTATACGAGTTGTGGTGAGTGAAGGCGATTGTGCCTATTGGGAACACGGTTTTCCCTGATTGCTTCATCTTTGAGCTGAAGAGTGGAAGATAGCGCACACACTCATTGCATACACTTAAAATTTATCCCATTTACACTGGATGCTGATGCGTGCAGTTCATTCTACCCTCCGGTGTTCTGAAGCACACTGTATAACTTACCTCTATGATATATTCATTTTTTGGCGTGTACAGGGGGTGTTTATAAGCATTATATCATGAACTTTATGATTTGAATCTGTCTTTATATCAGGGACTTACCTTTGAAAAGACTTTGTTTATTACCATACCAGTATGAATACAGACTGTATCTACAGTCCTATACTATATTTGGACAGCAACCGTGAACTGTAATTTTTTTCTTTATATATAACTTCTTGTGCACATGATAACGTTCACTGAATCATTTACTGTCAATCGGCTAGATTACGAGTTTTGCGGTAAGAGCGGCTCAGTACTAACTTGCAAGTTATTTCAACCGCTCACCTCCCTATAGCGCTGCTATTACAGGTTTGCAAAAACCCGACGTTAGCAGGCAATATTGCAGCGCTGAGCAAAATTGAGCTCCATACCGCACTCAAATACCAGCACTGCTTTGAGCTAGTTTTACGTGCTCGTGCACGATTTCCCCATAGACATCAATGGGGAGAGTCGGCTAAAAAAAAAGCCTAACACCTGCAATAAAGAAGCGTAAAGCTCCGTAATGCTGCCCCATTGATTCCTATGGGGAAACAAAATTTATATTTACACCTAACACCTTAACATAAACCTCAAGTCTAAACACCCCTAATCTGCTGCCCCTGACATCGCCGCCACCTACATTACAGTTATTAACCCCTAATCTTATGCCCCCAATGTTGCCAACACCTACATTACACTTATTATTATTAACCCCTAATCTGTCGCCCCGACACCCGCCCCACCTACCTACACTTATTAACCATTAAGCTGCCGCCCCAATGTTGCCGCCACCTACCTACACTTATTATCCCCTAATCTGCCACCCCTAACATCGCCGCCACCTACATTACACTTATTGACCCCTAATCTACCGCCCCCAATGTCGCTGTCACTATAGTAAAGTTATTAACCCCTAAACCTAACCCTAAATCTAACCCTATCCCTAACACCCACTAACTTTAATATAATTAAAATAAATCTAAAGAAAAATTACTATCATTAACTAAATAATTCTTATTTAAAACTAAAGACTTACCTGTAAAATAAAACCTAAGCTAGCTACAATATAAATAACATTACAGTTACTAACAGTTACATTGTAGCTATCTTAGGTTTTATTTTTATATAATTTGTATTTATTTTAACTAGGTAGACTAGTTAGTAAATAGTTATTAATTATTTACTAACTACCTAGTTTAACTACAAATAAATACAAATTTACCTGTAAAATAAAACCTAACCTGAGTTACACTAACACCTAACCTTACACTACAATTAAAGGGACAGTCTACCATAGAATTGTTATTGTTTTAAAAGATAGATAATCCCTTTATTACCCATTCCCCAGTTTTGCATAACCAACACAGTTATATTAATATACTTTTTACCTCTGTGATTACCTTGTATCTAGGAACCTTCTTCCAGCCCCCTGATCACATGACAGAGACTGTTTATTATCTATTGTCTTAAATTTAGCATTGTTTTGTGCTAAATCTTAAATAACCCCCTGTGCCTGAACACAGTGTTATCCATATGCCCACGTGTACTTTCTGTCTCTTTGTGTTGAAAATAGATTTAAAAAGCATGTGATAAGAGGCAGCCCTCAAAGAAATTAGCATATGAGCCTACCTATGTTTAGTTTAAACTAAGAGAAAAAAACAAATTTGATGATAAAAGTAAATTGGAAAGTTGATTAAAATTAAAAGTCCTATCTGAATAATGAAAGTTTAATTTATACTAGACTGTCCCTTTAAATAAATTACATTAATTAAAAACAATTAACTAAATTACATAAACAACAAACACTAAATTACACAACATAAAAAAGAAATTATCAAATATTTAAACTAATTACACCTAATCTAATAGCCCTATCAAAATAAAAAAGCCCCTCCAAAATAAAAAAAACCCTAGCCTACAATAAACTACCAATGGCCCTTAAAAGGGCCTTTTGTGAGGTATTGCCCCAAAGAAATCAGCTCTTTTACCTGTAAAAAAATAATACAAACAACCCCCCAACAGTAAAACCCACCACCCACACAACCAAACCCCCCCAAATAAAATCCTATCTAAAAAACCTAAGCTCCCCATTGCCCTGAAAAGGGCATTTGTATGGGCATTGCCCTTAAAAGGGCATTTAGCTCTTTTTCTGCCCAAACCCTAAGCTAAAAATAAAGGATGGATGTCCGGTCTTCAAAAACTGTAAGTGGATCTTCGGGGGTTTTATTTTTAGCTTAGGGTTTGGGCATTGGTAGTTTATTGTAGGCTAGGGGGGGTTTATTTTCGGGGGGCTTTTTTATTTTGATAGGGCTATTAGATTAGGTTTAATTAGTTTAAATATTTGATCATTTCTTTTTATTTTGTGTAATTTAGTGTTTGTTTTTTTGTAATTTAGTAAATTGTATTTAATTAATGTAATGTATTTAATTGTAGTGTAAGGTTAGGAGTTAGTGTAACTCAGGTTAGGTTTTATTTTACAGGTAAATTTGTATTTATTTTAGCTAGGTAGCTAGTAAATAGTTATTAACTATTTAGTAACTACTCTACCTAGTTAAAATAAATACAAACTTGCCTGTGAAATAAAAATAAAACCTAAGCTAGCTACAATGTAACTATTAGTTATATTGTAGCTAGCTTAGGGTTTATTTTACAGGTAAGTATTTAGTAGTTTTATTATTTATTTAGTTAATGATAGTCATTTTGATTTAGATTTATTTTGATTATATTAAAGTTAGTGGGTGTTAGGGTTAGGGTTAGACTAAGTAGTGAATAAATTTAGTATAGTGGCAGCAATGTAAGGGACAGCAGATTAGGGGTTAATAACAGTAATGTAGGTTGCAACGATGTTAGGGACAGCAGATTAGGGGTTAATAATATTTAACTAGTGTTTACGATGCGGGAGTGCGGCGGTTTAGGGGTTTATATGTTTATTATAGTGGCGGCGATGTCCGGAGCGGCAGATTAGGGGTTAATAATTTTATTTTAGTGTTTGCGATGCGGGAGGGCCTCGGTTTAGGGGTTAATAGATAGTTTATGGGTGTTAGTGTACTTTTTATCACTTTAGTTATGAGTTTTATGGCTTTGTAACATAAAAGCCATAACTACTGACTTTCAGTTAAGGTACAGATCTTGACGGTATAGGCTGTACCGCTCACTTTTTGGCCGGACAGGCAAACTCGTAATACCGGCGCTGTGGAAGTCCCATTGAAAAAGGACTTTTTGAAAGCTGCGGTAGTTACATTGCGTTACGGCCAAAAAAGTGTGCGGTACAGATATACCTGCAAGACTCGTAATACCAGGGGTAGTGAAAAAGAGCCATAACGCTGCTTTTTCACTGATACCGCAAAACTCATAATCTAGCCAAATGTTAGTACTTACTAAAAGGGGAAACCCTAAATCCCTAACACGCATTAAGAAGTATTAAACACATTCTGACATATACTAAATGCAATCAATAGGATTGAATACTCTAAAGGAAAGAGATATTTACTTCCTATTAGTGCAACACACCCAAATTAAACAAGAGTTCTGCAGTTGTGATCTAAACCCATTGTTCCAAAGCAATAAGACTTTGTTTCTAATAGGAATTCTTTATAGTTGTTTGTGTTACACAGTTTATGTTGGGGTAGTTAAAATATCCCATAATTACAGAACCGTAATTATTAGCAGCCTTTCCATTTTGCATTAGTAGCTGCATTTCTTCTTTTCACTAATGTTGGGGGGCTTGTAGTAGGTTTTTATAATTTTTTACCCCTCCTCTACATTATCACCTGTATCATCATAAATATCTTCCCTTGTTGTAGGTTTAAGGTCAGTTTTAATACACAAGCACATTCCTCTACCCCATTTATTACTCCTGCCCCTCCTAAATAAAGTATAACCCTCTAAGTTAACTGCCCAGTCATGTAAATCATTCCACCAGGTTTCAGTTATACTGATACCTGATCATAATTCTCTTCTGCAACTAAAAGCTCCAGCTCCACCTGTTTACCCATCATGCATCTTGCATTTGCTGTCATACATTTCATTTTCTTAAAACATCAATTTTACCCCTTTACTGCTAAGCCTTTTTTTCACATCCCTGTGCTAAGCCAATTTTACCCTTTTGTTTTCTGCTTACATTTTAACACTATTGTAAATCATATTCCAGTTAGTGACCCACACAAACTATACTAGTGATGTCGCGAATTGTTCGCCGGCGAATAGTTCCCGGCGAACATAGCATGTTCGTGTTTGCCGCGGCGGGCGAACAAATGTGATGTTCAATTCGCCCCCTATTCATCATCATTGAGTAATACTTTGACCCTGTACCTCACAGTCAGCAGGCACATTCCAGCCAATCAGCAGCAGAAAGGACAGCACCCCAAAAAGCCCTTTTTAGGGCTGCTTTTTTTTTTTTTTTTCCTGTGTAATCTAATTGCAGTTGCCTGCCTGCCAGCGTGTGTGTCAGGCTCACAGCATATACTGTGCCCACTTGCCCAGTGCCACCACTCATATCTGGTGTAACAGTAGTGTAAATTTAAAAAAAAAAAACTTTTTTGACTGTGAAACATCAGTCTGCTTGGCTAAGCCAATTTTACCCTTTTGTTTTCTGCTTACATTTTAACACTATTGTAAATCATATTCCAGTTAGTGACCCACACAAACAATACTAGTGATGTCGCGAAAAAAACTTTTTGGACTGTGAAACATCAGTCTGCTTTTTTGTGTCAGGCTCATAGCGTATACTGTGCCCACTTGCCCAGTGCCACCACTCATATCTTGTTTAATAGTAGTGTAAGTGTACATTTAAAAAAAAATGACAGGCAGAGGCAGGCCACCCAGCAGGTGCCGTTGTGGTCGTGGTGCTGTGATTCCCTTTGGCCCTAGAATAATGCCCAGTGATCAGAGGCCACGTAACCTGAACTCGAACAGTTCTGAGGACATAGTTGACTGGCTAACACAGGACACCCAATCTTCTACAGCTTCCGCTCGGAACCTTGACGCACCATCATCCTCCAGCTTAGCTTCGGGCACCTCTCAAATTACCACTCACCCACCTGCTGCCACCATCAACACTAGCACAACAGCCGCTTCACTTGATCTGTCAGAGGGGTTATTTACACATCAGTTGGAAGAAATGAGTAATGCGCAACCATCATTGACAGAGGATGTAGATAACAGTGATATGTCTCAGTCAGGCAGCATTACAGACATGGACGTATGGTGTGATGATGATGATGCTGTACCCGCTGCTGCTTCCTTTGTTGAGTTGTCAGATACAAGTGAAGCAGTTGATGATGACGATGCATCCGTGGATGTCACGTGGGTGCCTGCTAGAAGAGAAGAAGAACAGGGGGAAAGTTCAGATGGGGAGACAGAGAGGAGGAGGAGGAGACGAGTTGGAAGCAGGGGGAGGTCGTCGCAAGGAGCTAGTTGCACAGTCAGACAGCATGCATCGGCACCCAGGGTCAGTAAGACAGCACGCCAATCAACGCATGCTGTTGCCACCACCAGAATGCCGTCATCGCAGAGCTCAGCAGTGGGGCATTTTTTTGTGTGTCTGCCTCTGACAACAGCGATGCCATTTACAACCTGTGCCAAAATAAACTGAGTCGTGGGAAGTCCAACACCCACCTAGGTACAACTGCTTTGCGAAGGCACATGATCGCACATCACAAACGCCTATGGGATCAACACATGAGTACAAGCAGCACACAAACTCAAAGCCGACATCCTCCTCCTGGTCCAGCATCTTCAGCCACGTCAACCACTGCTGTCCTCCTTGCCCCCTCTCAACCATCCGCCACTCCGTCTCTCGCCTTGAGCAGTTCCTGCTCATCAGCCCACAGTCAGGTGTCTGTCAAGGACATGTTTGAGCGTAAGAAGCCAATGTCACAAAGTCACCCCCTTGCCCGGCATCTGACGGCTGGCTTGTCTGAACTCTTAGCCCGCCAGCTTTTACCATACAACCTGGTGGAGTCTGAGGCGTTCAAAAAATTTGTAGCTATTGGGACACCACAGTGGAAGGTACCCGGCCAAAATTTCTTTGCACAAAAGGCAATCCTCAACCTGTACTCGATTGTGCAAAAGGAAGTTATGGCATGTCTGGCACACAGTGTTGGGGCAAGGGTCCATCTGACCACTGATACCTGGTCTGCAAAGCATGGTCAGGGCAGGTATATCACCTACACTGCTCATTGGGTAAACCTGCTGATGGCTGACAACCATGGAATGCGTGGCTCTGCAGAGGAGTTGGTGACACCGCCACGACTTGCAGGCAGGCCTGCTGCCACCTCCTCTACTCCTCCTACTCCATCCTCTTCCATAACCTCCCTGGCTGAGTCCTCTTCTGCTGCTGCGTCTTGCTCCACATCAGCGGCACCCCCCAGCTCCCCAGGTACTATTCCACATACCGGATACTGCAGTGTTACGCCGTTTTGGGGTTGACTTGCCTGAAAGCAGAGAGTCCCACCGGACCAGCACTCCGTCCTCCCTGAACGCACAGGTGGATCAGTGTTTTTTGATAATGGAAGAAATTTGGTGGCGGCATTGAATTTGGGCAAGTTGACACATGTGCCGTGCATGGCACATGTGTGTAATCTGATCATACAACACTTTGTGCATATGTACCCTGGCTTACAGGACGTCCTGAAGCAGGCCAGGAAGGTGTGTGGCCATTTCAGGCGTTCCTACATGGCCATGGCGCACTTTTAAGATATCCAGCGGTGAAACAACATGCCAGTGAGGCGCTTGATTTGCGACAGCCCGACAGGTTGGAAATCAACACTCCTAATGTTCGACCGCCTGATCCAACAAGAAAAAGCCGTTAACGAGTATTTGTATGACTGGGGTGCTAGGACAGCCTCTGCGGAGCTGGGAATTTTTTTGCCACGTTACTGGATGCTCATGCGCAATGCCTGTAGGCTCATGCATCCTTTTGAGGAGGTGACAAACCTAGTCAATCGCACCGAAGGCACCATCAGCGACATCATACCATTTGTTTTCTTCCTGGAGCGTGCCCTGTGAAGAGTGCTGGATCAGGCTGTAGATGAGCATGAAGAGGAAGAGGAAGAGTTGTGGTCACCATCACTACCAGAAACAGCCTTATCAGCATCGCTTGCTGGACCAGCGGCAATGCTGGAAGAAGATTGCGAGGAAGAGGAGTTAGAGGAGGAATGTGGCTTTGAGGAGGAGGAGGAAGACCAACCACAATAGGCATCCCAGGGTGCACGTTGTCACCTATCTGGTACCTGTAGTATTGTACGTGGCTGGGGGGAAGAAGATACCTTCAGTGAGATCACTGAGGATGAGGAACGGGACATGAGTAGCTCGGCATCCAACCTTGTGCAAATGGGGTCTTTCATGCTGTCGTGCCTGTTGAGGGACCCTCGTATAAAAAAGCTGAAGGAGAACGACCTGTACTGGGTGTCCACGCTACTAGACCCCCGGTATAAGCATAAAGTACCTGAAACGTTACCGAATTACCGCAAGTCGGAAAGGATGCAGCAGTTCCAAAAGAAATTAAAAAGTATGCTTTACACAGCGTATAAGGGTGATGTCACAGCACAACGGGAATCTAACAGGGGAAGAGGTGAAAGTAAACCTCCTCCTCCCACCACCACGCCGACAAGGACAGGACGCTTTACAGACGTGTTGTTGATGGAGGACATGCGGAGCTTTTTAAGTCCTATGCATCGCCACAGCCCTTCGGGGGCCACTGTCAGAGAACGACTCGACCAACAGGTAGCAGACTACCTCGCCTTAACTGCAGATCTCGACATTCTGAGGAGCGATGAACCCCTTGACTACTGGGTGTGCAGGCTTGACCTGTGGCCTGAGCTATCCCAATTTGCGATAGAACTTCTGGCCTGCCCCGCTTCAAGTGTCCTGTCAGAAAGGACCTTCAGTGCAGCAGGAGGTATTGTCACTGAGAAGAGAAGTCGCCTAGGTCAAAAAAGTCTAGATTACCTCACCTTTATTAAGATGAATGAGGGATGGATCCCGAAGGGACAGCAATTGGGCAATACATTTGACTAAAAAAGGCCTGATGAGATGAGCTGCCTTGGGCTAAAAATGGTCCACACGCTGCTGTATTTTATCTCTGAATGCCGGATGACTTGCGTGACTTATCCGCCACAAACTAGGGTTCAAGCCGCAATGTTTTACGGCCCTTTCTGCCTGGGAAACAAACATCAATTTTTCTGGCTGCTGCTACAGCAGTGGCTGCAACAATACCTAATTTTTTTTTTTTCTGGCCTCTGGTGCAGCACTGTGGCTTCAAAAACCGAACCAATAAAAAAGGCACAAAACAAGGATTAAACTGATAGGAATAGTACTACTTAACACACCACTGCTATCTGGTGGCACATTAGATTGCACGCGCAGTGCCCCAAATTTGAAGTAGGAGGACCGACCAAGCATCTTTTTCCATCTCCCGGTTCCTAAAATCCATGCCATATACACGACCCCTGATAGGGGACGTAACAGGGATTAAACTGATAAGAATAGTACTAATTAACACACCACTCATATGTGGTGGCACAGTAGATTGCACGCGCAGTGCCCAAAATTTGAAGTAGGAGGACCGACCGAGCATCTTTTTCCATCTCCTGGTTCCGAAAATCCATGCCATATACACGTCCCCTGATAGGGGACATAACAGGGATTAAACTGATAAGAATAGTACTACTTAACACACCACTCATATCTGGTGGCACAGTAGATTGCACGCGCAGTACCCCAAATTTGAAGTAGGAGGACCGACCGAGCATCTTTTTCCATCTCCCGGTTCCGAAAATCCATGCCATATACACATACCCTGATAGGGGACGTAACAGGGATTAAACTGATAAGAATAGTACTAATTAACACACCACTCATATCTGGTGGCACAGTAGATTGCACGTGCAGTGCCCCAAATTTGAAGTAGGAGGACCGACCGAGCATCTTTTTCCATCTCCCGGTTCCGAAAATCCATGCCATATACACGTCCCCTGATAGGGGACGTAACAGGGATTAAACTGATAAGAATAGTACTAATTAACACACCACTCATATCTGGTGGCACAGTAGATTGCACGCGCAGTGCCCCAAATTTGAAGTAGGAGGACCGACCGAGCATCTTTTTCCATCTCCCGGTTCCGAAAATCCATGCCATATACACGTCCCCTGATAGGGGACGTAACAGGGATTAAACTGATAAGAATAGTACTAATTAACACACCACTCATATGTGGTGGCACAGTAGATTGCACGCGCAGTGCCCAAAATTTGAAGTAGGAGGACCGACCGAGCATCTTTTTCCATCTCCTGGTTCCGAAAATCCATGCCATATACACGTCCCCTGATAGGGGACATAACAGGGATTAAACTGATAAGAATAGTACTACTTAACACACCACTCATATCTGGTGGCACAGTAGATTGCACGCGCAGTACCCCAAATTTGAAGTAGGAGGACCGACCGAGCATCTTTTTCCATCTCCCGGTTCCGAAAATCCATGCCATATACACATACCCTGATAGGGGACGTAACAGGGATTAAACTGCTAAGAATAGTACTAATTAACACACCACTCATATCTGGTGGCACAGTAGATTGCACGTGCAGTGCCCCAAATTTGAAGTAGGAGGACCGACCGAGCATCTTTTTCCATCTCCCGGTTCCGAAAATCCATGCCATATACACGTCCCCTGATAGGGGACGTAACAGGGATTAAACTGATAAGAATAGTACTAATTAACACACCACTCATATCTGGTGGCACAGTAGATTGCACGCGCAGTGCCCCAAATTTGAAGTAGGAGGACCGACCGAGCATCTTTTTCCATCTCCCGGTTCCGAAAATCCATGCCATATACACGTCCCCTGATAGGGGACGTAACAGGGATTAACCTGATAAGAATAGTACTAATTAACACACCACTCATATCTGGTGGCACAGTAGATTGCACGCGCAGTGCCCCAAATTTGAAGCAGGAGGACCGACCGAGCATCTTTTTCCATCTCCTGGTTCCGAAAATCCATGCCATATACACGTCCCCTGATAGGGGACGTAACAGGGATTAAACTGATAAGAATAGTACTAATTAACAAACCACTCATATCTGGTGGCACAGTAGATTGCACGCACAGTGCCCCAAATTTGAAGTAGGAGGACCGACCAAGCATCTTTTTCCATCTCCCGGTTCCGAAAATCCATGCCATATACATGTCCCCTGATAGGGGACGTAACAGGGATTAAACTGACAAGAATAGTACTACTTAACACACGACTCCTATCTGGTGGCACAGTAGATTGCACGCACAGTGCCCCAAATTTGAAGTAGGAGGACCGACCAAGCATCTTTTTCCATCTCCCGGTTCCTAAAATCCATGCATATACACGTCCCCTGATAGGTGACGTAACAGGGATTAAAATGATAGGAATAGTACTACTTAACACACCTTATAATAACGCAGAGAGAGGCAACACAGATAGAGGAGTCTGAAGAAGAGGAGTCAGAGGAGGAAGGTGGCTTTGAGGAGGAGGAAGACCAAACACAGCAGGCGTCCCAGGGGGCTTGTAGTCACCTTTCGGGGACCCTTGGTATTGTACGTGGCTGGGTGGAGGAAGAGACCTTCAATGACATCAGTGAGGACAAGGAACGGGACATGGCTAGCTTGGTATCCAACCTTGTGCAAATGGGGAGTTTGCGGTTGTGCAAATGGACTGTTTGCGGTTGTTTGCGGTGCGTTAAAAGGGGAGTTTGGTCTGTCACTGTGAAGCGGGCGTAACCCTTACACTACCTGATCGATACAACATCATACCTGATGTTTTAAAGCACGTTATTCCAAACAATTTAGGAATGTTATTTGATTTATGCCCTTTATGGATTAAAACCAGACTCTGCATCAACTATGTAATTTTATGTGGGAGTTTTGCCATGGATCCCCCTCCGGCATGCCACAGTCCAGGTGTTAGTCCCCTTGAAACAACTTTTCCATCACTATTGTGGCCAGAAAGAGTCCCTGTGGGTTTTAAAATTCGCCTGCCTATTGAAGTCAATGGCGGTTCGCCCGGTTTGCCCGTTCGCAAACGGGCGGAAGTTCACTTTCGCGGTTCGAGAAAGCAAAATTTTATGTTCGCGACATCACTATATACATCCCTTTTTTTTTAGCCAGATTAGCAGTTTCAGAATATTATTACATTTATTTTTCATTGCAGGTGAGAAAGCTGCAACAAAAAATTTAATTTTTTTTTTTACATTTTAATAAATAATATTGAAAAAGGAAAAGTAACCACTATTGTCACTGTGATCACCTTACTAAATTGTCATCAAGGTTAGCCAAAAGTTAAATAAGGTCCCATACAGGCATTGGGGGGTTATAATATAAACTAAAATATAAACTAGATAGAGCCCTTTGTTCTAGAACACACATTTTCTTTCATGTAATTGGCAAGAGTCCATGAGCTAGTGACGTATGGGATATACAATCCTACCAGGAGGGGCAAAGTTTCCCAAACCTCAAAATGCCTATAAATACACCCCTCAGCACACCCACAATTCCGTTTTTCAAACTTTGCCTCTTATGGAGGTGGTGAAGTAAGTTTGTGCTTGATTTTCTTCTGTGATATGCGCTTCTCAGCATTTTGAAGCCTAATTTCTCTCAGAGTACAGTGAATGTCAGAGGGACGTGAAGGCACTATCACCTATTGAATTCTAAATCTTTTCATAGGTTCTCTGTTATCGGTTGTAGAGATTCCTCTCCTACCTCCCTGTTCAGATTGACGATATACTCTCATATTCCATTACCTCTACTGATAACTGTTTCAGTACTGGTTTGGCATGTGGATGGGTGTCTTTCGGTAAGTATGTTTTTATTTCTGAAAGACACTCTCAGCTATGGTTTGGCACTTTATGTATTAATGTAAAGTTCTAAATATATGTATTGTACTTATATTTGCCATGAGTCAGGTTTATGTATATTTCCCTTTGCAGTTATTTTTTCTTACCTGGGGTATAGTCTTTTCTTCAAAATTGACTGTTTTCATTAATTTTCATGGGCAAAATTTAGGCTCACGGGGCCGCAAAATGCTGATATTTATTGCGTCATTCTTGGCGTGAGATTTTTTTTGCCGCAAAGTTACATTTGGTGACGCAAATTCGCAATTTCCGGCATCTTAGTTGACGCCAGGTTTCCTTGCACAAGGTTGCGTCTGCTATGATGGGAGTTGTGTCATTTCCAGATGTTGTTAGCGGCAAAAAATTTCGTTTTGCGTTGTGCGTCATACTTGGTGCCAAATAATTTTATTATTTAAACCCCACTTCCTATATGCCTCTTGCCTTTTTCTTTGCTCAGAGGGCTATGCTGTTTGCATTTTTTTTCCCATTCCTGAAACTGCCATATAAGGAAATTGATAATTTTGCTTTTATGTTTTGCAAGATTTCTCAATCTGATTCTGTCTCAGAAACCACTCTTGGATTCCTGCTGCCTGATAACAGTTCTACCAAAGATAATTGTATCTATTTTAAGTTAGCAGAGATTATATCTCCAGCTGTAGTATGTATCAGTTGTCATGATAAGCTTTTACATGCAGAGAATGTATCCATCAGTACTAGTACAATGCCTGTTGTTCCTTCAACATCTAATGTACATGATATCCCTTTGAATATAAAAGATTTTATTGCTGATGCAATTCAGAAGGCTTTTTCTGCCATTCCGCCTTCTAATAAAGTAAAAGGTCTTTTAAAACTTCTCATAAAGATGATGAATTTTCAAATGACCGAAAACATACTGAATTATCCTCCTCTGATGAGGATCTATCTGATTTAGAAGATCCTACCTCAGATATTGACACTGGCAAATCTACTTATCTCTTTAAGATGGAGTATATTCGTTCTTTGTTGAAAGAAGTGTTAATTACTTTGGATATTGAGGAAACTAGTCCTCTTGATATTAAAACTAGTAAACATTTAAATTCTGTTTATAAACCTCCTGTGGTTACTCCAGAGGTTTTTCCAGTTCCTGATGCTATTTCTGATATGATTTCAAAGGAATGGAATAGGCCTGCTACTTCTTTTATTCCTTCTTCTAGGTTTAAAAAGTTGAATCCTTTGCCAGCAGCCAGATTGGAGTTTTGGGGAAAAAAAAAACAAAGTTGATGGGGCTATTTCTACTCTTGCCAAACGTACTACTATCCCTATGGAAGATAGTACTTCCTTTAAGGATCCTTTAGATAGGAAACTTGAATCTTATCTAAGGAAAGCTTATTTATTTTCTGGCTATCTTCTCAGGACTGCAATTTTTATAGCTGATGTTGCAGCGGCATCAACCTTCTGGTTTGGAAAGCTTAGCGCAACAGGAAACAGATTCTGATATTTCTAGCATTGTTCGCTTGCTTCAACATGCTAATCATTTTATCTGTGATACTATTTTTGATAACATCAAAATTGATGTTAAATCTATGTCTTTAGATATTTTAGCTAAAAGAGCTTTGGGGCTCAAATATTGGAATGCTGACATGCCAGTTCTGGATCTGAAAATTTTGAACCGTTTTGTAAGAGTGCGAACTTTCAAAATGGTGACTATAAGGACTATTCTGCCTTTTGTTCAGCAAGGTCATTATATGTCCACGATAGACTTACAGGATGCATATCTTCACATTCCGATTCATCCAGACCACTATCGGTTTCTGAGATTCTTTTTTCTAGACAAGCATTACCAGTTTGTCGCTCTTCTATTTGGCCTAGCGACAGCTCCAATAATTTTTTCAAGGGTTCTCAGTGGCCTACTCTCTGTAATCAGAAAACAGGGTATTGCAGTGTTTACTTATTTGGACGATATCTTGGTACTGGCTCAGTCTTTACATTCTGCAGAACCTCACACAAATTAACTAGTGTTGTTTCTTCAAAGACATGGTTGGAGGATCAATTTACCAAAAAGTTCCTTGATTCCTCAGACAACAGTCACCTTTTAAGGTTTCCAGATAGATTCAGTGACCATGACTCTGTCTCTAACAGACAAGAGGTCTGTTAGAGACAGAGGTCCCCTTTGCTTGTTTTCATATGAGACCTCTCCAGCTTTGTATGCTGAATCAATGGTGCAGGGATTATACAAAGATATCACAATTAATATCCTTAAATCCCAATGTTTGACTCTCTCTGACTTGGTGGTTAGACCACCATCGTATAGTTCAAGGGGCCTCCTTTGTTCGTCCAACCTGAACTGTAATCACAACAGATGCAAGTCTTTCAGGTTGGGGAGCTGTCTGTGGATCTCTGACAGCACAAGGGGTTTGGAAATCTCAAGAGGCGAGGTTACCAATCAATATTTTAGAACTCCGTGCTATTTTCAGGGCTCTTCAGGTTTGGCCTCTATTGAAGAGAGAACCATTCATTTGTTTTCAGACAGACAATGTCACAACTGTGGCATATGTCAATAATCAGGGTGGGACTCGCAGTCCCCTAGCTATGAAAGAAGTATCTCAGATATTTGCTTGGGTGGAATCCAGCTCTTGTCTAATATCTGCGGTACATATCCCAGGTGTAGACAATTGGGAAGTGGATTATCTCAGCCGTCAGACTTTACATCTGGGGGAGTGGTCACTCCACCCAGATGTGTTTTTTCAGATTTTTCAGATGTGGGGTCTTCCAGAAATAGATCTGATGGCTTTCCATCTGAACAAGAAACTTCCCAGGTACCTGTTCATGTCCAGGGATACTCAGGCGGAGTCGGTGGATGCGTTAGCAGTTCCTTGGTTTTACCAACCTGCTTATATCTTCCTGCCTCTAGTTCTTCTTCCAAAAGTGATTTGTTTGTGTTTCTGGTAGCACCAGCATGGCCTCACAGGTTCTGGTATGCAGACCTTGTTCGGATGTCCAGTTATCAACCTTGGCCACTTCCTTTAAGACCAGATCTTCTGTCTCAAGGACCGTTTTTCCATCAGGATCTCAAATCTTTAAATTTGAAGGTATGGAAATTGAATGCTTAGTGCTTAGTCATAGATGTTTCTCTGAATCAGTGATTGATACTATGTTACAGGCTCGTAAATCTGTTTCTAGGAAGATTTATTATCGAGTTTGAAAGACATATTTCATGGTGTTCTTTTCATAAATTCTCCTGGCATTCTTTTAGAATTCCTAGAATTTTACAGTTTCTTCAGGATGGTTTGGATAAAGGTTTGTCTGCAAGTTCCTTGAAGGGACAAATCTCTGCTCTTTCTGTTTTATTTCACAGAAAGATTGCTAAGCTTCCTGATATTCACTGTTTTGTTCAGGTTTTGGTCCGTATCAAGCCTGTCATTAAATCAATCTCTTCTCCTTTGAGTCTTAATTTGGTCTTGAGAGGTTTACAGGCTCCTCCTTTTGAGCCTATGCATTCTTTGGATATTAAACTACTTTCTTGGAAAGTGTTGTTTCTTTTGGCTATCTATTCTGCTAGAAGAGTTTCTGGTATATCTGCTCTTTCTTGTGAGTCACCTTTTCTGATTTTTCATCAAGATAAGGCAGTTTTGCAGACTTCATTTAAATTTTTACCTAAAGTTGTGAATTCTAACAACATTAATAGGGGAATTGTTGTCCTCTCTTTGTGTCCTAATCCTAAGAATTCTTTGGAGAGATCCTTACATTCTCTGGATGTTGTAAGAGCTTTGAAATATTATGTTGAAGCTTCTAAAGATTTCAGGAAGACTTCTAGTCTATTTGTTGTCTTTTCTGGTTCTAGGAAAGGTCAGGAAGCTTCTGCATTTTCTTGGCATCTTGATTAAAGCTTTTGATTTATAAGGCTTATGTGGAGTCTGGTCAGGCCCCGCCTCAGAGAATCACAGCTCATTCTACTAGATCAGTTTCCACTTTGTGTGCTTTTAAGAATGAAGCTTTAGTTGATCAGATTTGCAAAGCAGCGACTTCTTTGCACACATTTACTAAATTCTACCGTTTTAATGTATTTGCCTCTTCGGTAGCAGTTTTTGGTAGAAAAGTTCTTCAGGCAGCTGTTTCAGTTTGATTCATCTACTTATGTTTTAAGTTTTTTTCTTTTCAATTATAAGAAAAACTTACGGCTAGATTACGAGTTGTGCATTAGGCTGAAAAAGCAGCGTTAACAGGTCCTAACGCTGCTTTTTCACTACCGCTGGTATTACGAGTCTTGCAGGTTTAGGGGCCCCGCACACTTTTTTGGCCTTACTGCAAAACGACTTACGTAAACTTCGTAAAGTCTTTTTTCTATGGGACTTCCATAGCGCCGGTATTACGAGTATGTCTTGGAAGGCCAAAAGGTGAGCAGTACACCACCTACCTCCAAGATCCGTAACGCATTTTAAAGTCAGTAGTTAAGAGTTTTATGGTACAATGCCGTAACATAAAACTCATAACTAAAGTGCTAAAAATTACACTAACACCCATAAACTACCTATTAACCCCTAAACCGAGGCCCTCCCACATTGAAAACACTAAAATAAAATTTTTAACCCCTAATCTGCCGCTCCGGACATCACCGCCACTAGAATAAACATATTAACCCCTAAACCGCCACACTCCCGCCTCGCAAACACTAGTTAAATATTATTAACCCCTAATCTGCTGTCCCTAACATCGCCGCCACCTACATTATACTTATTAACCCCTAATCTGCCGCCCCCAACGTCGCCGCCACTATTCTAAATTTATTAACCCCTAAACCTAAGTCTAACCCTAACACTAATACCCCCTAACTTAAATATAATTTAAATAAATCTAAATAAAATTAATATTATTACCTAAATAATTCCTATTTAAAACTAAATACTTACCTATAAAATAAACCCTAAGCTAGCTACTATATAACTAATAGTTACATTGTAGCTAGCTTAGGCTTTATTTTTATTTTACAGGCAAGTTTGTATTTATTTCAACTAGGTGGAATAGTTATTAAATAGTTATTAACTGGGGGCGGAGCCAACTGGGAGAGAAGCTAGTCGCATATTTTCAAGCTCCCGCTCTGATTCAGCTAACTACCCTCTGCAAATTAGTGCTACCCCTTTTTTAATTCCTCTTGTGCACCCTAAATATCCCTAGAGACCCGGGCACACATCAGCCGCACTAGCCGGATGTTCCAAGTCACCATTTGGCAGTCCGCCGCTTTACATCAGCTTATAACAGCGGCTGTGCAAACTAGTCATGAGAGCCTCTCATCAAGTGGTGCCGAGACGCTTGACACAACTGGAGGCATACAGCGGACACTGAGCTCCTTCTCTACCAGTAGGCTGGGTGCTGCGGGGAGCCGGCCGGTCACTGTGGACACGAACAGGTAGATTTACCTCCTTGGACCCGTAGCTCAGTTAAGGGCGGCGCCATCTTGATATCAGCAGCGCACCGCGTGGAGTCCCGTGATGAGACATATAAAGGGTTGGATCTCTGACCACCTACCTCTCTACTAGTTGCTACCTCTGCCCTCTAACACAAGTCCATCTGCGGGCTGGCTTGCTCGCCGATGACACTCTGCCTCGTGTGTGTACACGCTAAGTCACCTTTGTCTCTGATCACAGTATTCAGGCCCTATAGAGGCGGACACCATTTTCCTGCTACATAATGTACTTGGCAATACACTTTAGGGTTGGGGGCTGCACACATAAGAATCCCCCACTTAGACTCCCAGTCCTGGGCAGAGGGAAACCTTTTTTGGGACTCTGTAAAGATACCACTCCGTATAAGGCTGCAGTTTATACTTTTCAGGCACCAACTCTACTTCTACTGCTACAGTACACAGAATCACATTGGTCTGAGAGAGAGGATGAGCAAATAGGAAAGTAAACAAGTATATCTCAGTGTCTTCCACACTTACTTTATATCTTGCCAGCTGGTTTCCTTTTTTACAATTTTTCTTTTCTCCTTTCTCTCCCTCTGACTATAAATATGGAATAAACAATTTTTAGTCAATTTTGCCTGTCTCCAACACAGTGCTGTCTCCAATGCGCTGTTTTATGTGAACATTTTGTATAACCTCACAAAGCTGATCATCTGTTCCGGCCTCTTACCTCACCAAGGCAGTCTAGTTTGTATCTAGCACTGTAATATTGGCATTGGCATTATGTCGCAGTCAGCACGGAAAAAAGGCAATAAACAGCCCTACCCTCCAAAGAAAACAGTAATGGACCATTTTGGATCCACTTATTCAGGGTCCCACACTGAAACAGATGCTCCAGATTCACCTAGATCAGAGGCCTCTGAACTCATGTTTTCAGCCATACAAGATATGCAACAAGCTACAAACACAGAGGTCACCCCCACCTTCATAATGGAATCTCTTAAGTCACTTTTGGATAAGCATCACGCTTCCTTTGCAGCAAAACTAACAGCCTCCACCGCTGAACTAAAGAAAGAAATCTTGTCTACAAACGAGCGTATATATACTCTTGAAAGGAGACATGAGGACCTATCTGCCGAACAGTCAAACATCCTTAGTCTCACGCAACATCTCTCTGATTATTTTGAAGTAGTGGAAGATAAGATAGCTGACATGGAGGACAGATCACAACGAAATAACCTCAGAATCCGAGGTGTGCCGGAGACTGTCATCAATTCAGATCTCCAGTCAAACTTAAAAGAGTTATTTCACGTGTTAGCTCCTAAAACTACTGAGGCAGAAGATTTAATGGATAGAGCCCATCGTTCACTAAAGCCTAAGGGTTTGTCTGAGGATCAACCACGCGACATTATAGTTCGCTTGCACTATTACACTTACAAGGAAAGGATCCAACGTGCGCACTGCCAAAAGCCTCCTCTCCCTGACAAATTTAAAAATATACAAACATTCCCTGATTTATCTATGAGGACACTTCAAAAAAGAAAGACGTTTACTGACATCACCACCACTCTGAGAAACAACAATATCAGATATCGCTGGGGATTCCCCATCAAACTACTAATATTCAGGAACAACCAAATGTTCACTGTTCTAAATGCTTCTAAAGGATTTGAATGCCTGCAACTGTGGAACCTACTACCTTCACAAAAAGACAGACCACCACAGCAACGCAACCAATTGAGGGCTTCAGCGGAAGAATGGACATCGACTGCTGTGCCTGCTCCCACTTCAGAATGACTGCCTCAAGCCGCCTCAACGGAGCACAAGTCTACTTTGAGAGATACTAAATCCAAACCCTCTACATGGCCGATGCCAAGTTTAAATGGCCTCCCTTTTCACAATCAACAAGAAACTGCAGAGTGGTCTGCTCTCCCTCATAGACGGAGATCTACCTCCCCGGACTCCTAAAGCCTTTTATCTCCTTCAACAGTACTTCTTCAGGATCAGACTCTTCCCTTGACCTAAAGAGTGCCCTGAGGGTCTTATCCCAGAACGGTTGATCCTTGACTGATAAGTATAGGCTAACTTGTGCTTTAATGTTCTTTCATTTAATTCCAAATTTACACTTTTCTCATAGTTGTTAACAGAATATTTAGTTTATAATGTTTATTATCTAGGTTGTCTTGTTTTGGGTGTGTTGCCTACACAGATAAGAACGTGTTAAATATGATAACGCACAAGAAATAAGCTAGTTCTAGGAACATTGGACATTCAGGCCTGTTATTCAACCAGGAATGCTCCTTTGCCTGGTGTTCTTAGTTAATAGATCACATTCGACTATTACACTTGTTTAGACCCAGTCTTTCTACAGTCGAAATGTATTACATGGTTTACTAATTATGATATTCGCCTGCTAGATGAGTCTGCCGATTGGTCTTCCAGAGGTAGGATACTAGATTACTTGAAAGCTCGCGCACACTTAGGCCTCCTGCCCATCTAGTACAATTATATCTCTTGAGGTTATTGGTAGATAGAACACATACATTTTCCATCCCTACACGATACTATTTTTATTAAAAACATTGCAGATTCACCTAAGGGAGACTCTAATCCTTATTGTCGAGTTCTAACACAGATAGTAAAATTGATATTTCTAACGATACATAGCTGGGTTTTGAGCTGTAGAGGATTCTGTGTGCTTTATCCACTATAGTTTTTCTTCCCTTGGACAAATAATGTAATGTTTTGCTCATTGATGTGTAATGTCTTACTACATATGATATGCACTTTCTTTGTTATTGCCAATAATATCTTGTTATGTTTTGAACTGTTGTAGGTTTTACATGTTTTGTTTGCTATTGTTTCTCTCCCCTTTAACAGATGATGTACTGTTATGCTCATTGTTGTCCAATGTTTGCTGAGTATGGCACACACTTTCTTCCTGTTACTAACCTTATCATCCTTAAGCATTGTTGTCTACACTTTTTTTACTTTGACTTTTTCATTTGACAGGCAGAATGACTATCTAAATCCACTTCTTATAACCCATCCCACTTTCACCTCCCTGTAACCCTTATCGACCAGCATCTTTCTCCCCGACAGTTATATTTTAACAATACATTACTTCATTTGACACCTAGCACCTCCCCTCCCTCCCTTTCTTTTCCCCTTAATAAGGTGCCCCCTATAATTGGGGTTCTACGTAAGCGTTTTTTCTCGACAATACCGCATCTGTAGTTATCTATAGTAGAAACATTGAAAAATTGTTCTAATACTTAAAGAAATTGACCTTTTTTATTGCAGTAGGAATAATCTTCTAACTGATACCCTTCTCACCTCCCACCCTCTACCCGACCCATTTTTCTCTCTATCTCTCCCTCCCCCTCTAAAAAAAAATTTTTTTCCTCGTCTCCCCCTTCTTCTTTCTCTCCCTGCGTCTTATCGCCCTACCCCTTATCCTTTCCCCTACTAGAAACGACTCATACAACCATGTAATTTACCTGCACATCCCACAACACTAGGGGGTTTAACACCCCGAACAAGAGAAGCAGACTATTGCGCTACTTAGCTCATGCTAAGACACAAGTCACATTTTTGCAGGAGACGCATTGGGTAGCCGGATCACCCACACCCCTAGCCTCCAGAAACTACCCAGTTATTGAGACAGCCTCCTTCTCAGGTAAATCTAGGGGAGTTGCGGTCATGATACATAAGAGCTTACTTTACGAGAAATTAGAAGTTTTCAAGGATCCCCAGGGCAGATATTTGATTGTTAACTGCAAACTCGATGGTGTCCCATACACTTTAGCTAACTATTACAGTCCAAACACTGGTCAAATTCAAGCACTTCACAAGTTTTTCAGACTACTATCTCTGCACAAGACTTCCAACTTACTGCTAGCAGGCGATTTTAACATGGTTCTAGATACTGCCCAGGATAGGCGATCTCCGCAGCTTAAACCCTGCGACCCCACTTTAATCAAGAAAGCCAAACAGTTTAACATTCTCATTGACCAGTATAACCTATTTGACGCGTGGCGCTCTCACCATCCCTCTTCTAGGGATTACTCTTACTATTCGCCGGTCCATAATACTTACACGAGAATAGATTATATCTTCTGCAAACCTCACCTACTAGACCGCATACAATCTATCCATATGCCTGGCTGTGTGTGGTCGGACCACTCTCCAATACAGTTGACTATGACAGCTCACAATCCCATGTCACCTAGACCTTCTTGGAAGCTACCTAAATTTATCCTCTCGTCTCTAGAACATACTGTGTTTCTCAGATCTGAGATAGAATATTTTTTAAAAGCAAATGACAATAACACAGTTAGCGACTATACCCTTTGGGGTTCCCTTAAGGCGTTTGTCAGAGGCCTCTTTATTAAGCTCAAGGCTGAACACAAAAGGAAACTGGGAACACCCTAGCCCAATTACACTGCCACACATATGGCATCATTGGACCCTCTGATCTTAGCACGTATAGAGGAGACTAAGAAACAGATTGAAGAGTTAGAATCTAAATGACTACAAACCCAAATACGTCAATTCAAACAAACCTTTTACGCAAAAGGTAACAAGGCTGATAGGTTATTGGCTAATAAGCTGAGACAACGTACAGCAGAGGCGCGAATCCCATTCATTAAATCCCCCACGGGAATAGTCCGCCTTCCCTCAGACATAGGAAATGCCTTTGCAAGCTACTATTCCTCTCTATACAATATAGAAAAATTCACAGAGGTTACCCCCCCATCAGCATCCCAGGTGCAGAGTTTCTTGGACACTCTGTCCATGCCCGACTTGTCGGAGGAGCAGAAAGCCTTTTTGGATTCCCTTTAGTATAACTGAAGTTAGCGCAATCATAAAAGCATTAAAAGGTCATAAGGCCCCGGGCCCAGATGGCTATAGTGCCCTTTTTTACAAGACATTTCTCCCACAGCTCTCACCCCTGCTTACCAGATTCTTCTCACTTGCCAGACATTCTAGCTCTTTTCCTCCGGAGTTCTTGGAGGCTACCATAGTCACTATACCGAAATCGGGTAAAACCCCCAATGTTTGCAAAAACTTTGGCCTATCTCATTAATTAACACAGACATGAAGATCTTCGCAAAGCTCTTGGCCTCCAGACGTAACCAGATTCTCCCCTCCTTTATTGATTGGGACCAAGTGGGCTTCACTCCAGGAACGGAGGGTCCAGACAATACCTGGCGCATACTTAATATCCACTTAGAAGCTAAAAGAATGGGCTCTCCATGTACAACCTTAGCCCTTGACGTGGAAAAAGCCTTTGATAGGGTGGGCTGGGCTTATATGTTCGAGGTTTTGCGTAAATTCGCTTTCCCCCCGCGATTCTATTCTTGTATTGCAGCTTTGTATTTTGCGCCTTCTGCCTCAGTAAGAGGCCTAGGCTTTCATTCACATGTTTTTCCCATCTCCAATGGGACTAGACAAGGGTGCCCACTGTCCCCTCTCATATTTACCTTGATTATGGAACCTCTAGCAGAGGCAATCAGAATAAACCCAGACATTAAAGGAGTTGAGGTTGTGGGTACAATACAGAAGACCGCTTATTTGCATACGATTTAACTATTTTTCTAGGCGATCCGTCGAGCTCTCTTCCAACCCTCTTTTCTTTACTGGAGAACTTTGGTCGAATCAGCTTCTATAAGCTTAGTGTTAGTAAAACAGACGCCTATGTTCTCAATATGGAAGATGGTGAACTAGCAGAATTAAAACGATTATATTCATTCAATTGGTCCCGACACAAAATAAAGCACTTAGGGGTTAATTTATCTAGTAACATATCTACCATAATAGACACCAACTTTTATCCACTTCTCCACCAATTCCAAAAATGTGCTAATCAGTGGAACGTCCCTTGTATATACTGGCTAGGTAGGATTGCGGCGTTTAAGATGGTTTTGGTCCCCAAGCTTACATATCTTTTTCGTGCTCTTCCCATCCCCATTCCCAAATCCCTTATTGGAAAGTTCCAATCGACGTGTAATAGATTTGTTTGGAGAGGCAGGCATTCCAGGGTGGCCACGAGAATTATGCAGCAACCACTTCTGAGTGTGGGCGCAGGCGCCCCCAATTTGACTTACTACCATGAAGCTTCAAGATTAGCTCATATTCTCGCCTGGAATGATAATGCTTCCCGGAGCAAATGGAAAATACTTGAGCAAGCAACTTTGCCAAATCCACTCCTTCTAATAGATCTCATCTGGTTACCCAAGCATGTTAGATCCTGTTATAAAATCCAAAACCCAGTTATCCTACATGTGCTTCGCTTTTGGGATAAAATTCACTCACTACCACAGATAGCACCCCACCCATCGCCTATTCATTCCTTCCCAGGCTTGCTCACAGCTCTCAGAGATTCGCATCCATCACTATGGAGAGCCTGCGGTATACACTATGTTACAGATCTGTTTTCTGATGGGCGATTGATATCATTAGCACAATTCAGCACTACATATAACCCGCCACAATTATTGTGATTTGAATTCTGGAAAGTTCGTAGCCTTCTGAAATCTTGGGGTTTTTTGGATTGCCCTTTACGAGAGCCAACAGATTGGGAAAAGAGGTGGACTAATGGCATTAGAACCCCACATGTGCTTTCAATCTCCTATAGGGACTTATTAAATTCTCCAACATATTACAAATCAGCTTACATCATGGCTTGGGAGAGGTCTCTTCATTTTAATGCTGGGCAGGATGAGTGGTCCAAGGCCATATCGCTTACAAGGCAGGCCCTACATTGTATCACAATGCTCGAACTATACATTAAAATATGCATGTAATGGCACCTCACTCCCCTTAGACTTTTCAAAATCTCCCCGATAAACTCTCCCTTATGCTGGAGAGAATGCGGCCTAGTAGGGACTCCCTCTCATATATGGTGGGAGATGCATTGCAACCCTTTTGGCATGAGATGTGCGCAGATTAGAAATCTTAGACCCCTCCATAGGGAATGTCCCGCAAACCATCTTGTTTCATTTGCACATCAACACTTCATCTAGCCCTGGGTACTTCCTCAGTGTATACTTGCTTATGGCAGCAAAGTTGTCGATAGCCAGACTATGGAAACAAATAACTCCCCCTGCGTGGAGAGAAGTAACTAAAATTATGGCGTACCTTGAGCTTATGGAGCTCCCGATTTTCACCCAAAACAATAAAGCTTCCCTGCACTCACAGATTTGGGACAAATGGAGGTTACTTTCATAGTTGTATTATTGACATACCTCCCTAACCCATATTTCTCCACACGTATAACATAGCCCTATAGCTGGGATCTTATCCCGCCCTACCCTTCCCCCCCCCCCTTTTTTTATTTTTTCTTCTCCTCCTGGTTTCAGTTATCACAGCAAGTACCCGGTGTTTATTCCTCTGCTTAAATATGGATATATTTTTGCCCGTGATTCTCAGCATTTATCATGTTTTTCATTGCAGCAGTTTCTTTTATCCTTTTCAGCTTACGTTTATGGACCTAATATTAAAAATTGTTCATTTGGACTTAAGTCCCATGTTATTATGTGCATGTATGCTGCTTCTGTACCACCCTGTCATACTATTTATCTGCATTCATGTTGGAACTGTTATGTCCATATCCCTTTTTTTTCTTTCTCTCAATAAAAAAAAAAAAGATTGGAAAAAAAAAATAGTTATTAACTATTTAATAACTTCCTCGCTAAAATAAATACAAAAATACCTGTAAAATAAAACCTAACCTAAGTTACAATAACACCTAACACTACACTACAATTAAATAAATTAACTAAATTAAAAACAATTAAATAAATTAAATTAGCTAAATCCCAAAAACAAACAAACACTAAATTACAGAAAATAATAAACAAATTACAAGATATTTAAACTAATTACACCTAATCTAATAGCCCTATCAAAATAAAAAAGCCCCCACAAAATAAAAAAAAATCCTAGCCTAAACTAAACTACCAATAGCCCTTTAAAGGGCCTTTTGCAGGGCATTACCCCAAAGAAATCAGCTCTTTTACCTGTAAAAAAACTACAAACAACCCCCCCAACAGTAAAACCCACCACCCACACAACCAACCCCCCAAATAAAATGCTAACTAAAAAAACTAAGTTCCCCATTGCCCTGAAAAGAGCATTTGGATGGGCATTGCCCTTAAAAGGGCAGTTAGCTTTTTTGCGGCTCAAAGCCCTAACCTAAAAATAAAACCCACCCCATGCACCCTTAAAAAAAACCTAACACTAACCCCCTGAAGATTGACTTACTGTTCTGAAGACCGAACATCTATTCTCAAGGAAGCGGCAGAAGTCTTCATCCAACCAGGCCGAAGTCCTCAACGAAGCCGGGGGAAGTCTTCATCCAAGCCGGGCGTAGTGGTCCTCCAGACGGGAAGAAGTCTTCATCCAGACAGAATCTTCTATCTTCATCCATCCGACGCGGAGCTTAGGGTTTATTTTTATAGGTATTTTGTTTTAAATAGGAATTATTTAGTTAATAATATTAAGTAAATAATATTTAGATTTATTGTAATTATATTTAAGTTAGGAGGTGTTAGGGTTAGACTTAGGTTTAGGGGTTAATACATTTAGTATAGTGGCGGCGACGTTGGGGGCGGCAGATTAGGGGTTAATAAATTTAGGTAGGTGACGGCGATGTTAGGGACGGCAGATTAGGGGTTAATAATATTTAACGAATGTTTGCGAGGCGGGAGTGCGGCGGTTTAGGGGTTAATATGTTTATTATAGTGGTGGCGATGTCCGGAGCGGTAGATTAGGGGTTAATAAAAATAATGTAGTTGTCGGCGATGTTGGGGGCAGCAGATTAGGGGTTAATAAGTATAATGTAGGTGGCGGCGGTGTCTGGAGCGGCAGATTAGGGGTTAATAAGTATAATGTAGGTGTAGTTGATGTCGGGGGCGGCAGATTAGGGGTTAATAAGTGTAAGATTAGGGGTGTTTAGACTCGGGGTTCATGTTAGGGTGATAGGTGTAAACATAAAATGTGTTCCCCCATAGGAATCAATGGGGCTGCATTACTGAGTTTTACGCTGCTTTTTTGCAGGTGTTAGGCTTTTTCTCAGCTGGCTCTCCCCATTGATTCCTAGGGGGAAATCGTGCACGAGCACGTTTGACCAGCTCACCGCTGACTTAAGCAGCGCTGGTATTGGAGTGCAATAAGGAGCACAATTTTGCTCAACGCTCACTTCTTGCCTTTTAACGCCGGGTTTGTAAAAACCCGTAATACCAGCGCTGCAGGTAAGTGAGTGGTGAGAGAAAACTGCTTGTTAGCACCGCATAGCCTCTAACGCAAAACTCGCAATCTGGCCATTATTCTTTTGGTTGTGGATTTAATTTTTCAGCGGAAAATGGCTGTTTTTATTTTATCCCTCCCTCTCTAGTGACTCTTCTGTGGAGTTCCACATCTTGGGTATTACTATCCCATACATCACTAGCTCATGGACTCTTGCCAATTAAATGAAAGAAAACATAATTTATGTAAGAACTTACCTGATAAATTAATTTCTTTCATATTGGCAAGAGTCCATGAGACCCACCCTTCTTATGGTGGTTATGATTTTTTGTATAAAGCACAATTATATTTCCAGTTCCTTTTTTGATGCTTTTTATTCCTTTTTCTATCACCCCACTACTTGGCTATTCGGTAAACGGAATTGTGGGTGTGGTGTGGGGTGTATTTATAGGCATTTTGAGGTTTGGGAAACTTTGCCCCTCCTGGTAGGATTGTATATCCCATACGTCACTAGCTCATGGACTCTTGCCAATTACATGAAAGAAATGAATTTATCAGGTAAGTTCTTACATAAATCATGTTTTCTTCCAAAGTAATCACTGTTAACATAGGCCTAGATTTGGAGTTCGGCGGTAGCCGTCAAAACCAGGGTTAGAGGCTCCTAACGCTGGTTTTGGCCGCCCGCTGGTATTTGGAATCAGTGATTAAAGGGTCTAACGCTCACTTTTCAGCTGCGACTTTTCCATACCGCAGATCCCCCTACGCCATTTGCGTATCCTATCTTTTCAATGGGATCTTCCTAACGCCGGTATTTAGAGTCGTTTCTGAAGTGAGCGTTAGAGCTCTAACGACAAAACTCCAGCCACCTGAAAATAGCAGGAGTTAAGAGCTTTCTGGGCTAACGCCGGTTCATAAAGCTCTTAACTACTGTACCCTAAAGTACACTAAAACCCATAAACTACCTATGTACCCCTAAACCGAGCTCCCCCCACATCGCCGCCACTCGATTAAAATATTTTAACCCCTAATCTGCCGACCGCCACCTACGTTATACTTATGTACCCCTAATCTGCTGCCCCTAACCCCGCCGACCCCTGTATTACATTTATTAACCCCTAACCTGCCCCCCACAACGTCGCCGCCAGCTACTTAAAATAATTAACCCCTAATCTTCCGACCGCAAAGCGCCGCCACCTACGTTATCCCTATGTACCCCTAATCTGCTGCCCCTAACACCGCCGACCCCTATATTATATTTATTAACCCCTAATCTGCCCCCCTCAACGTCGCCGACACCTGCCTACACTTATTAACCCCTAATCTGCCGAGCGGACCGCACCGCTACTATAATAAAGTTATTAACCCCTAACCCGCCTCACTAACCCTATCATAAATAGTATTAACCCCTAATCTGCCCTCCCTAACATCGCCGACACCTACCTTCAATTATTAACCCCTAATCTGACGATCGGAGCTCATCGCTACTATAATAAATGGATTAACCCCTAAAGCTAAGTCTAACCCTAACACTAACACCCCCCTAACTTAAATATAATTTACATCTAACGAAATAAATTAACTCTTATTAAATAAATTATTCCTATTTAAAGCTAAATACTTACCTGTAAAATAAATCCTAATATAGCTACAATATAAATTATAATTATATTATAGCTATTTTAGGATTAATATTTATTTTACAGGCAACTTTGTAATTATTTTAACCAGGTACAATAGCTATTAAATAGTTAAGAACTATTTAATAGTTACCTAGTTAAAATAATAACAAATTTACCTGTAAAATAAATCCTAACCTAAGATATAATTAAACCTAACACTACCCTATCAATAAATTAATTAAATAAACTACCTACAATTACCTACAATTAACCTAACACTACACTATCAATAAATTAATTAAACACAATTCCTACAAATAAATACAATTAAATAAACTAGCTAAAGTACAAAAAATAAAAAAGAACTAAGTTACAAAAAATAAAAAAATATTTACAAACATAAGAAAAATATTACAACAATTTTAAACTAATTACACCTACTCTAAGCCCCCTAATAAAATAACAAAGCCCCCCAAAATAAAAAATGCCCTACCCTATTCTAAATTACTAAAGTTCAAAGCTCTTTTACCTTACCAGCCCTGAACAGGGCCCTTTGCGGGGCATGCCCCAAGAATTTCAGCTCTTTTGCCTGTAAAAAAAAACATACAATACCCCCCCCCCAACATTACAACCCACCACCCACATACCCCTAATCTAACCCAAACCCCCCTTAAAGAAACCTAACACTAAGCCCCTGAAGATCTTCCTACCTTGTCTTCACCATCCAGGTATCACCGATCCGTCCTGGCTCCAACATCTTCATCCAACCCAAGCGGGGGTTGGCGATCCATCATCCGGTGGCTGAAGAGGTCCAGAAGAGGCTCCAAAGTCTTCCTCCTATCCGGCAAGAAGAGGACATCCGGACCGGCAAACATCTTCTCCAAGCGGCATCTTCGATCTTCTTCCATCCGGTGCGGAGCGGGTCCATCTTGAAGCAGGCGACGCGGATCCATCCTCTTCTTCCGTTGTCTCCCGACGAATGACGGTTCCTTTAAGGGACGTCATCCAAGATGGCGTCCCTCAAATTCCGATTGGCTGATAGGATTCTATCAGCCAATCGGAAGGTAGGAATTTTCTGATTGGCTGATGGAATCAGCCAATCAGAATCAAGTTCAATCCGATTGGCTGATCCAATCAGCCAATCAGATTGAGCTTGCATTCTATTGGCTGATCGGAACAGCCAATAGAATGCGAGCTCAATCTGATTGGCTGATTGGATCAGCCAATCGGATTGAACTTGATTCTGATTGGCTGATTCCATCAGCCAATCAGAAAATTCCTACCTTAATTCCGATTGGCTGATAGAATCCTATCAGCCAATCGGAATTCGAGGGACGCCATCTTGGATGACGTCCCTTAAAGGAACCGTCATTCGTCGGGAGACAACGGAAGAAGAGGATGGACCCGCTCCGCACCGGATGGAAGAAGATCGAAGATGCCGCTTGGAGAAGATGTTTGCCGGTCCGGATGTCCTCTTCTTGCCGGATAGGAGGAAGACTTTGGAGCCTCTTCTGGACCTCTTCAGCCACCGGATGATGGATCGCCAACCCCCGCTTGGGTTGGATGAAGATGTTGGAGCCAGGACGGATCGGTGATACCTGGATGGTGAAGACAAGGTAGGAAGATCTTCAGGGGCTTAGTGTTAGGTTTCTTTAAGGGGGGTTTGGGTTAGATTAGGGGTATGTGGGTGGTGGGTTGTAATGTTGGGGGGGGGGGTATGGTATGTTTTTTTTTTTACAGGCAAAAGAGCTGAAATTCTTGGGGCATGCCCCGCAAAGGGCCCTGTTCAGGGCTGGTAAGGTAAAAGAGCTTGTAACTTTTTTAATTTAGAATAGGGTAGGGAATTTTTTATTTTGGGGGGCTTTGTTATTTTATTAGGGGGCTTAGAGTAGGTGTAATTAGTTTAAAATTGTTGTAATATTTTTCTTATGTTTGTAAATATTTTTTTATTTTTTGTAACTTAGTTCTTTTTTTATTTTTTGTACTTTAGCTAGTTTATTTAATTGTATTTATTTGTAGGAATTGTGTTTAATTAATTTATTGATAGTGTAGTGTTAGGTTAATTGTAGGTAATTGTAGGTAGTTTATTTAATTAATGTATTGATAGGGTAGTGTTAGGTTTAATTATATCTTAGGTTAGGATTTATTTTACAGGTAAATTTGTTATTATTTTAACTAGGTAACTATTAAATAGTTCTTAACTATTTAATAGCTATTGTACCTGGTTAAAATAATTACAAAGTTGGGGCGTGTCCGAACAGCGATCTGAAGAGGTCGCATTCTCTTAGAGCTCCAGCTGATTATCCAATATTCCGCCAATATTGGAAGTATTTTACAGTGAAAAATACCATCACAATCGACTAGTATCACAGAGATACTCAGAAGCACTTTTCCTATCAGTTTATTTGCTGTATTCCTGACGCTGGTGTAATACGATCGGACGATTAAGGCCTGGAGAGGCGGCTCGTAACAGGCAGCGTTACCCCCCTCGGGAAACCGAGGTAACTTGCCTGGGTCAGACACAACGCAATAACGCCATAATACAACACATTCTTGCAGAACTTTATTAAAACAGAAGAGAGGAGGGGAAATTTACAGAACACGCAAGATAGATAACTGCAATCTATAAACACGCTACTGCATGTCAAAGATGGCGACCGAACAAACAGAAGGCCCTCTAGCTCGAATAGATCGCTTCTTGGAACGGCTGGAGGATCGTTTAATGAATCTCCTAAATAAAGCACCCTGGGATTATCTGAAGCAGAGAATGGTCACCGTGGACACTGTTGTGGTATCAGAAGGTGGGGAGGAGGCGGTTATGAGCGCTCCCGCCGAACCTCTCTGCCGGAAAGAATCATTACCGGGAAAATCTCCTTTAGATGATCAGAAGCTTTTAAGCTGCGAGACGACACCACAGAGGAATAAAAACACTCTTATAGCTATTATCTCCCAGGATAAAAGGCACATCTCGTCGATTCAACAGAGCATTCACGAAAATGATCCATATGCGACTGCGTCATTGTTTGTGCAGTCTCCTACGGATATTGGTATCTTGCCGACTGTTAAGAACTCCACAGGTACTGTGCCCTTGCGGGGGCTTGGGGGGGACTCCCGCACTAGCGCACAAAATAGTACGGCATATACTCTGCTTGTCGGCACACCCTTGGCTGGTTCCCATGTCATCTATATGCTGCACTCGAACCTACCTATATTTGCTAAGGGCCGAGTCCATGATACAACCCTGGGAGTCAAAGCAGCCTCGCCTCTGAGCCCAGAGAAACAGGAGCTTGCACAGTTCCCTACTAATGCAACATTAATTCCCTTTTTTTATCTCCATGAAAGGGAGTTCTCGATCTTCATGCAGCCCTATTTAAAATCTACTGTTCTTTTTCCTACAATTGGAGAGGGCTAACCCACAGCTTTTCTTTTTATTAAATAATGCAACACGCTGTTGGTTTGTAATAGTTCCACTTGCAGCTTTTCCTTTTATTAAGTAACGAAATACCCTGTTGGTTTGTAGAAGTTCCATTCTGGCTATTCCTGTTTTTGGCAGTTTAGTGTGTAATACATTGTTTTCTTATGTTTACAGGCCTATTCCAGCAATCTTAGCAGATAATTTTAGTTAAGCTAATAATTACATGACAGTTGTTTGTATACCATAGCATACAGTATTATTAAAATGTAAGGAAACCCCATTGCTCAAAATGAATCCTTAGGTTACCTTTAAAAGTATCACTGCTGGTTATCTGGTGTATGTAAAAATTGATGCCCAATGCTTACTGGTATGAAACCCATACAAATCAAACCTATACTAAAATGCCACAAAGAAGTAGGTTTTATAATGTGTGGGAAATTATAATAGATAGGTGTATTCGCCTTATATATTACAATGACCACTGGAACTCTGTATACTTGTTGGGAGTCGCAGTTGTGGCCCGCGGCCGGGGCCATGACAGTGTATTGTGCTCTGACAGTTAAACCAGGAGTCAATATTTGTCCCAAACTTTAGATTATAGGGTTTCAGACCATAAGACTATTATGATGTAGATTATACAAGCTCAAAGTACCAATAGTAAGATACTGTGCTAAAACCAGATTACCCCTGTAGAATACAATAGATTAACATATTTTTATTTATTTATTTTTCTCTCCTCAATGTATTATCCGTGCTAGCTATAAGATGTCTGTGTTATTGCTTTTTAAATAACTTTGTTCTTTGCAATATTATCAAGTCTGGCTCGGGCAGGTGCATCTTGATAACTAGAATGTTTAGCAACATTAGCAATAATATTTGTTTAGATGCACCTTTTCTTTAATTGTTTGTTTTCTTTTTCATGTTTAAAATATAACCCCCCTGGACTTGGACTTATATCGCTACATAGGCCCAAAAGTGGCCTCACATATGGTTAGAAGGGGAAGAAAAATGGAAAATAAGGACTTTTAACATCTATCGCAGATCAGATATGTGCTGAATGTTCAATTTACTTTATCACGTGATTATTTACTATACTGTAAGCTTTATATTGAATGTATGCATCCTTTTTCCTCAATAAAATATTAAATAAAAAAAAAAAAAAAAAAATAATTACAAAGTTGCCTGTAAAATAAATATTAATCCTAAAATAGCTATAATATAATTATAATTTATATTGTAGCTATATTAGGATTTATTTTACAGGTAAGTATTTAGCTTTAAATAGGAATAATTTATTTAATAAGAGTTAATTTATTTCGTTAGATGTAAATTATATTTAAGTTAGGGGGGTGTTAGTGTTAGGGTTAGACTTAGCTTTAGGGGTTAATACATTTATTAGAATAGCGGTGAGGTCCGCTCGGCAGATTAGGGGTTAATAATTGAAGGTAGGTGTTGGCGATGTTAGGGAGGGCAGATTAGGGGTTAATACTATTTATGATAGGGTTAGTGAGGCGGATTAGGGGTTAATAACTTTATTATAGTAGCGCTCAGGTCCGCTCGGCAGATTAGGGGTTAATAAGTGTAGGCAGGTGTCGGCGACGTTGAGGGGGGCAGATTAGGGGTTAATAAATATAATATAGGGGTCGGCGATGTTAGGGCAGCAGATTAGGGGTACATAGGGTTAACGTAGGTTGCGGCGGTTTACGGAGCGGCAGATTAGGGGTTAAAAAAAATATGCAGGGGTCAGCGATAGCGGGATCGGCAGATTAGGGGTTAATAAGTGTAAGGGTAGGGGTGTTTAGACTCGGGGTACATGTTAGAGTGTTAGGTGCAGACGTAGGAAGTGTTTCCCCATAGGAAACAATGGGGCTGCGTTAGGAGCTGAACGCTGCTTTTTTGCAGGTGTTAGGTTTTTTTTCAGCTCAAACAGTCCCATTGTTTCCTATGGGAGAATCGTGCACGAGCACGTTTTTGAGGCTGGCCGCGTCCGTAAGCAACTCTGGTATCGAGAGTTGCATTTGCGGTAAAAATGCTCTACGCTCCTTTTTTGGAGCCTAACGCAGCATTTGTTTGAACTCTCGATACCAGAGTTAAATTTATGGTGCGGCCAGAAAAAAGCCCGCGGAGCGTTAACAGCCCTTCTACCGCCGAACTCCAAATCTAGGCCATAGTGATCTGGCTAGTGTGAACCCTGTCTTGAGAAGAAACTAACTCTAGCTTTTGGAAGTTCACTTACTTTTTCCACTGTGAATGATTACTCGTTATCTTCAATAAAAATATGAAAAGTACAAATGTCTTTGTGTTATTATTGTAGTCATATTGTGTTTGTCTGTAATTGTGACTTAGATTAAGATCAGACCACATTTTATTATTATTATTATTATTATTGTTATCGGTTATTTGTAGAGCGCCAACAGATTCCACAGCGCTATAATTTCTGAGTAATTAGAAATCCAGGTATTTTCAAAGGGTTCACAAACTTGTTTCTTGCAAATGTAGATCTAATACAAACCTCTATGCCCTATCTTTTTATCAGCAGAATGACGTGCTGGGTCAATTTACTTTTCTGAAACACATTTGATTGTAACTACTTGGTTAATGTACTGAAAAAGGATATCTCCATTGTCTTTTTCAATAGGGTGATATTACCAAGAGTGTATGAACTGGCATGTTTTGCAACCTAGTTTTAACCTCTAGTGCCTATTGATAAAAAATGTATCTACCCAAATGTTTTTGAATTGAAGGAGATCTACCACTACAGGAAATAGTTAACCATGCACACTATCATTGTCACACTGTTAAGAAGATGATTAACTTACCACAATGTCAAACTCTAGACTAGGGGGCCGAATGATCATAGTGTGAGCTGACATGATCCGCTGTAGTAGATCATGTCCACCGCGCATCGATAAATGCAGACAGCATTTGCTGTCCGTATTTATCATTGCACGAACATTTCTCAAGAAATGCATGTGCAATATCGCCCCCTGCACATTTGCAGCCAATAGGCCGCTAGCATGGGGTGTCAATCAACACGATCGTAGCCAATCGGCCTGATTGCTGTCCACCACCTCAGTGGTTAAGGAGCAGCGGTCTCCTGAAATTAGAAACATTCGGGCCTTGATAAATCGACCCCTAAATTTCAACCTTGGGAGAGGCTTTATGGAACTGAAGTGGCTGAAAACTTAAATTTGAAATTAAATAACACTTTAGAACAGGATACATCCTTTAATAGCTTTAATAACAGAAAACAAAGCTGATATAAGATGGACATTTTCCTCCATTTTCCATTGCATAAAATCTTTAAATCAAAAATCATCTGAAAAAAAAAAAAAATCTTAGAAAAATTAGTTATGACAGCAAGTGCACAAGGATTGCTAGCTTATAGACTTCGGCAAAGAAACCATTGTCTTTGGGAACAGCAACAGTTTTCCAGAATATTCCAGAAAACTCATCCATTTTTTTTTTATCTTTTGTTGAAGGTGCATCAATGCATTACTGAGTCACTGACAAGAGGCATATCTGTGAAGCTACCAATTACCAGCTAGCTCCCAGTAGTGCATTGCTGCTCCTGAGCCTACCTAGGTATCCATTTCAACAAAGAACAAAGGAGAACAACACAATGTTGATAACAGAAGTAAACTGGAAAGTTGTTTGAAATTGCATGCTTTATCCGAGTCATGAAAGTTTAAGTTTTTACCCAAAGTGCACAAGTCACTTACTAACCCCCCCAGGCAGGCCCATAATGTCGGCCATAGGCTCACTAGGAGAAAAACTGGGTGAATCTTTAGATGCCCAACTACAGCCAGTTGTACAGTCGCTTCCTGGGTTTCTTAGAGACACTAAACATCTTCTTAGATCATTACATGAGTTTAGGTGGGAACCAGATTATAGTTTTGCGACTATTGATGTAGTCTCACTATATTCATGTATCCCATACAAACTAGGTATTAAGGCAATGGAAAGAATGTTATTGAAGTACTCTAATTATGACTCAGAATTGATTGAATTTCTATTAGAAGTCACTGCTTTTCTCCTGAGTCACAATTATTTTATTTTCAATGGTGAATTTTATATTCAACAGAGAGGCACTGCGATGGGGGCGAAATTCGCCCCATCATATGCTAATCTCTATTTGGCAGACTTTGAAATTAGGATTTTGTTTGGGGACCCAAATAATTTTAAGCATAATATAGTCTATCACACACACGTTATATAGATGATATGCTTATCTTTTGGAATAGGACAGATAATGAGTTGGCTAATTTTGTAAGGTATCTAAATATTAACAATGATAAGTTACTTGAAATGTACCTATAATACTTCTAATATATGTATACCTTATCTTAAAGTTAAGTTAAGTAATGGTAGGAACAGAATCATTACAGAAGTCTATAGGAAAGAAATATCAGGGAACACAATTCTAAGAGCGGACTCGTGTCACCCACACCATTTGAAAAAAGGGATACCAAAGGGACAATACATCCATTTGAGGAGAAATTGCAGTAATATGGAGAGTTACAGGGCTCATGCAGAGGATCTGACCTCATGTCTAAGTGACAGAGGATATGATAGATTAACCCTTGAAGATCTGGCAGATCAAGTAGGAGGGTACAACTGAGAAAACCTTCTCAGAGATAAAACAAAAAAGGACTCATATAGAGATGGCATAAATGTTGTAACTACATATAGTAAGCAATTTGATTCAATATTTATGCTAATCAATAAGAGGCTACCTATACTGGACAGAGATGTGGATTTACAAAATATATCCAATAGCTGTAACTTTATTTCTCGTAGGGCCAAAACAATTGGTGACCTAGTATGAAGGGATTTCAGTAAAAAATGTAATGCATCCATAACAAAAAATTGGTTGACAGTCAGAGGAGGTTTTTTTAAATATAATGTAAGACCATGCAAGAGCTGTTGTTTTGCCACAGTAGGGGATACTTTTACGTCAACACAAACTGGTTTAACTTATAACATTAAGGGACATATTACCTGTGCCTCTACTTTTGTAATATATTTACTCACTTGCAATATTTGTAAAATGTTAATAGATAGAGTTAGAGAACATCTTCTATCCTTTGAAGCGGAGATCCCTAAGACACCGGTTGCAAAACATTTTGCGTTACATAACGATAATACTGCAAGTTTCTGTTTTCATGGGATTGAAATGGTAACACTAGGACCCAGAGGGTGAGATAGGTATGCTGCACTTAGCAAAAAAGAGGTCTTTTGGATCCATACTCTCAAGACGGGTGCCCCCTTTGGTATCAATAAAATTAGTGATATTCAATTGTTTATAGATAGATCTGGCAATCCTCAGGTGTGCTGATATAGTACAAGCTCTGGAACTGAAAGATCTAGTCCCACACTGACTTATTTTAGGTACATTTGCGATCTCTGGTCATGGATCTGTTCCCATACTAATCTGTATACTGTGGCATTTGACTTTTATACCAGATGGAATGTTAGGGGGAAGGTTCTATGATCCATGGGTAAACATTTGTCCTTTCAGTCAGTATGGTTTGGAGAGCCAACTTTTGATGTTTCCATAGGGATGACATTTGTTACTTTTAGCCTAACATTGCTAAGCTTGTTTATTTAGATGTTCAGATCTTTTAAACTCTGCTTACTCCAATATTTGTGATGCTCTCATTTTTCCATATAGAGACGGATAAATGATACTAGGGCTTCAGTATCCTATTACTGTACTATTATAACACATAATTATGGTCTAATGATTGGTATTTGTACAATTTTTTAAACATCAGCTTAATATTGAACTCTTTGTCTACTTCATATAGTACACTGTCTTGTGCTAAAGATGTAAAATGCATGTTTAAGATAACATAGGTTTCCCATAAGATCTTCTGTAAATTTTTACAAATTGTAGATCCTTATACCTTGGGGGGTAGTTATCAACGTGTTTACTTTCTCCAACATTGGTGTGTCCGGTCCACGGCGTCATCCTTACTTGTGGGATATTCTCTTCCCCAACAGGAAATGGCAAAGAGTCCCAGCAAAGCTGGTCACATGATCCCTCCTAGGCTCCGCCCACCCCAGTCATTCTCTTTGCCGTTGCACAGGCAACATCTCCACGGAGATGGTTAAGAGTTTTTTGGTGTTTAAATATAGTTTTTTATTCTTCTATCAAGTGTTTGTTATTTTAAAATAGTGCTGGTATGTACTATTTACTCTGAAACAGAAAAGGATGAAGATTTCTGTTTGTAAGAGGAAGATGATTTTAGCAGACAGTATCTAAAATCGATTGCTGTTTCCACACAGGACTGTTGAGATGAAGTAACTTCAGTTGGGGGAAACAGTTAGCAGACTTTTCTGCTTAAGGTATGACTAGCCACATTTCTAACAAGACCATGTAATGCTGGAAGGCTGTCATTTCCCCTCATGGGGACCGGTAAGCCATTTTCTTAGTTAAACATAAAAGAATAAAGGGCTTCAAAAAGGGCTTAAAAACTGGTAAACTGGTAGACTGGTAGATATTATGCAGATTCTAACTAATTATTGGTATTATAATCTTGGGGAACGTTTAGAAAAACGGCAGGCACTGTGTTGGACACCTTTTTCAGATGGGGGCCTTTCTAGTTATAGACAGAGCCTCATTCTGGGACTGTATAGGGGTTAAATGTAAAAACGGCTCAGGTTCCGTTAATTTAAGGGTTAAAGCTCTGAAATTTGGTGTGCAATACTTTTAATGCTTTAAGACACTGTGGTGAAATTTTGGTGAATTTTGAACAATTCCTTCATACTTTTTCACATATTCAGTAATAAAGTGTTTTCAGTTTGAAATTTAAAGTGACAGTAACGGTTTTATTTTAAAACGTTTTTTGTGCTTTGTTGACAAGTTTAAGCCTGTTTAACATGTCTGTACCATCAGATAAGCTATGTTCTATATGTATGAAAGCCAATGTGTCATAGTGTCCAAACAAAGTAAGGACAGTAATGCCACAGATAATGATATTGCCCAAGATGATTCCTCAAATGAGGGGAGTAAACATGATACTACATCATCCCCTACTGTGTCTACACCAGTTATGCCCACACAGGAGGCCCCTAGTACATCTAGTGCGCCAATACTTATTACCATGCAACAATTAACGGCTGTAATGGATAACTCCATAGCAAATCTTTTATCCAAAATGCCTACTTATCAGAGAAAGCGCGATTGCTCTGTTTTAAACACTGAAGAGCAAGAGGACGCTGATGATAACTGTTCTGACATACCCTCACACCAATCTTAAGGGGCCATGAGGGAGGTTTTGTCTGATGGAGAAATTTCAGATTCAGGAAAAATTTCTCATCAAGCTGAACCTGATGTTGTGACATTTAAATTTAAATTAGAACATCTCCGCGCACTGCTTAAGGAGGTGTTATCTACTCTGGATGATTGTGACAATTTGGTCATTCCAGAGAAATTATGTAAGATGGACAAGTTCCTAGAGGTTCCGGTGCCCCCCGACGCTTTTCCTATACCCAAGCGGGTGGCGGACATAGTAAATAAAGAGTGGGAAAGGCCCGGCATACCTTTTGTTCCCCCCCCTATATTTAAGAAATTATTTCCTATAGTCGACCCCAGAAAGGACTTATGGCAGACAGTCCCCAAAGTCGAGGGGGCGGTTTCTAATCTAAACAAACGCACTACTATTCCTATCGAAGATAGTTGTGCTTTCAAAGATCCTATGGATAAGAAATTAGAGGGTTTGCTTAAAAAGATTTTTGTACAGCAAGGTTACCTTCTACAACCAATTTCATGCATTGTTCCTGTCACTACGGCAGCGTGTTTCTGGTTCGAGGAACTAGAAAAATCGATCAGTAAAGAATCTTCGTATGAGGAGGTTATGGACAGAGTTCAAGCACTTAAATTGGCTAACTCTTTTGTTTTAGATGCCGCTTTGCAATTAGCTAGATTAGCGGCGAAAAATTCAGGGTTTGCTGTCGTGGCGCGCAGAGCGCTTTGGCTAAAGTTTTGGTCAGCGGATGTGTCTTCCAAGACAAAATTGCTTAACATTCCTTTCAAAGGTAAAACATTATTTGGACCTGATTTGAAAGAGATTATTTCAGACATCACTGGGGGAAAGGGCCACGCCCTCCCACAGGATAGGTCTTTTAAGGCTAAAAATAAGCCTAATTTTCGTCCCTTTCGCAGAAATGGACCAGTCTCTAATTCTGTATCCTCTAAGCAAGAGGGTAATACTTCACAACCCAAACCAGCCTGGAAACCAATGCAAGGCTGGAACAAGGGTAAGCAGGCCAAGAAGCCTACCACTGCTACCAAAACAGCATGAAGGGATAGCCCCCGATCCGGGACCGGATCTAGTGGGGGGCAGACTTTCTCTCTTTGCTCAGGCTTGGGCAAGAGATGTTCAGGATCCTTGGGCGCTAGAAATAGTTTCTCAAGGTTATCTCCTGGAATTCAAGGAACTACCCCCAAGGGGAAGGTTCCACAGGTCTCAATTATCTTCAAACCAAATAAAGAGACAGGCATTCTTACATTGTGTAGAAGACCTGTTAAAGATGGGAGTGATACATCCAGTTCCAATAAGAGAACAAGGAATGGGATTTTATTCCAATCTGTTCATAGTTCCCAAAAAAGAGGGAACATTCAGACCAATTTTGGATCTAAAGATCCTAAACAAATTTCTCAGGGTACCATCGTTCAAAATGGAAACTATTCGAACGATCCTACCTACTATCCAGGAAAATCAATTTATGACTACCGTGGATTTAAAGGATGCGTACCTACATATTCCTATCCACAAGGAACATCATCAGTTCCTAAGGTTCGCTTTTCTGGACAAGCATTACCAGTTTGTGGCACTTCCATTCGGATTAGCCACTGCTCCAAGGATTTTCACAAAGGTACTAGGGTCCCTTCTAGCGGTTCTAAGATCAAGGGGCATTGCAGTAGTACCTTACTTGGACGACATCCTGATTCAAGCGTCGTCCCTGTCAAAAGCAAAGGCTCATACGGACATCGTCCTAGCCTTTCTCAGATCTCACGGATGGAAGGTGAACAAAGAAAAAAGTTCTCTGTCCCCGTCAACAAGAGTTCCCTTCTTGGGAACAATAATAGATTCCTTAGAAATGAGGATTTTTCTGACAGAGGTCAGAAAATCAAAACTTCTAAGCTCTTGTCAAGTACTTCCTTCTGTTCCTCGTCCTTCCATAGCGCAGTGCATGGAAGTAATAGGATTGATGGTTGCAACAATGGACATAGTTCCTTTTGCACGAATTCATCTAAGACCATTACAACTGTGCATACTCAGGCAGTGGAATGGGGATTATACAGACTTGTCTCCGACGATTCAAGTAGATCAAAAGACCAGAGATTCACTCCGTTGGTGGCTGACCCTGGACAATCTGTCACAGGGAATGAGCTTCCGCAGACCAGAGTGGGTCATTGTCACGACCGACGCCAGCCTAGTGGGCTGGGGCGCGGTCTGGGAATCCCTGAAAGCTCAGGGTCTATGGTCTCGGGAAGAGTCTCTTCTCCCGATAAACATTCTGGAACTGAGAGCGATACTCAATGCTCTCAGAGCTTGGCCTCAACTAGCAAAGGCCAAATTCATAAGGTTTCAGTCAGACAACATGACGACCGTTGCATATATCAATCATCAGGGGTGAACAAGGAGTTCCCTGGCGATGAAAGAAGTGACCAAGATAATTCAATGGGCGGAGGATCACTCCTGCCACTTGTCTGCGATCCACATCCCAGGAGTGGAAAATTGGGAAGCGGATTTTCTGAGTCGTCAGACATTCCATCCGGGGGAGTGGGAACTCCATCCGGAAATCTTTGCCCAAATAACTCAATTATGGGGCATTCCAGACATGGATCTGATGGCGTCTCGTCAGAACTTCAAGGTTCCTTGCTACGGGTCCAGATCCAGGGATCCCAAGGCGACCCTAGTAGATGCACTAGTAGCACCTTGGACCTTCAACCTAGCTTATGTATTCCCACCGTTTCCTCTCATCCCCAGGCTGGTAGCCAGGATCAATCAGGAGAGGGCCTCGGTGATCTTGATAGCTCCTGCGTGGCCACGCAGGACTTGATATGCAGACCTGGTGAATATGTCATCGGCTCCACCATGGAAGCTACCTTTGAGACAGGACCTTCTTGTTCAGGGTCCATTCGAACATCCGAATCTGGTTTCCCTCCAACTGACTTGGAGATTGAACGCTTGATTTTATCAAAGCGTGGGTTTTCAGATTCTGTAATAGATACTCTGATTCAGGCTAGAAAGCCTGTAACTAGAAAAATTTACCATAAAATATGGAAAAAATATATCTGTTGGTGTGAATTTAAAGGATTCCCATGGAACAAGATAAAAATTCCTAAGATTCTATCCTTTCTACAAGAAGGTTTGGAGAAAGGATTATCTGCAAGTTCTCTGAAGGGACAGATCTCTGCTTTATCTGTTTTACTTCACAAAAGACTGGCAGCTGTGCCAGATGTTCAAGCATTTGTTCAGGCTCTGGTTAGGATCAAGCCTGTTTACAGACCTTTGACTCCTCCCTGGAGTCTAAATCTAGTTCTTTCAGTTCTTCAAGGGGTTCCGTTTGAACCCTTACATTCCGTAGATATTAAGTTATTATCTTGGAAAGTTTTGTTTTTTGGTTGCAATTTCTTCTGCTAGAAGAGTTTCAGAGTTATCTGCTCTGCAGTGTTCTCCGCCCTATCTGGTGTTCCATGCAGATAAGGTGGTTTTGCGTACTAAGCCTGGTTTTCTTCCGAAAGTTGTTTCCAACAAAAATATTAACCAGGAGATAGTTGTACCTTCTTTGTGTCCGAATCCAGTTTCAAAGAAGGAACGTTTGTTACACAATTTGGACATAGTCCGTGCTCTAAAATTCTATTTAGAGGCTACTAAAGATTTCAGACAAACATCTTCCTTGTTTGTTGTTTATTCTGGTAAAAGGAGAGGTCAAAAAGCGACTTCTACCTCTCTTTCCTTTTGGCTTAAAAGCATTATCCGATTGGCTTATGAGACTGCCGGACGGCAGCCTCCTGAAAGAATCACAGCTCACTCCACTAGGGCTGTGGCTTTCACATGGGCCTTCAAGAACGAGGCTTCTGTTGACCAGATATGTAAGGCAGCGACTTGGTCTTCACTGCACACTTTTGCCAAATTTTACAAATTTGATACTTTTGCTTCTTCGGAGGCTATTTTTGGGAGAAAGGTTTTGCAAGCCGTGGTGCCTTCCATTTAGGTGACCTGATTTGCTCCCTCCCTTCATCCGTGTCCTAAAGCTTTGGTATTGGTTCCCACAAGTAAGGATGACGCCGTGGACCGGACACACCAATGTTGGAGAAAACAGAATTTATGCTTACCTGATAAATTACTTTCTCCAACGGTGTGTCCGGTCCACGGCCCGCCCTGGCTTTTTAATCAGGTCTGATGAATTATTTTCTCTAACTACAGTCACCACGGTATCATATGGTTTCTCCTATATATATTTCCTCCTGTCCGTCGGTCGAATGACTGGGGTGGGCGGAGCCTAGGAGGGATCATGTGACCAGCTTTGCTGGGACTCTTTGCCATTTCCTGTTGGGGAAGAGAATATCCCACAAGTAAGGATGACGCCGTGGACCGGACACACCGTTGGAGAAAGTAATTTATCAGGTAAGCATAAATTCTGTTTTCCTGCCTTCGCCAGCCCAATACGCCCGCCTAAGCTCGCCTACCTTTGCCGCCGCGGACCTGAAAAAATACGCCTAAGTTATCAAAAAAAGCTGTCAAAAAGCTGCGGGGCGATGAGCAGCGGACTGTGAGAGTTATCACTCATCCGATCTCGCTGCTCTTCGGCTGTTTGACAGCTTTTTTGCTAGCCTGTCACTAAGCACTCACACTAAACTGCACTGTTCTACCCCCTATACCGGCGCACCCGGAGCCCCCCGCAACAAAATAAAGTTAGTAACCCCTAAACCACCGCTCCTAGTTCCTGCCGCAAGTCTTATAAATGTATTAACCCCTAAACCGCTGCTCCCTGACACCGCTGCCACCTACATTATACCTAGTAACCCCTATCCTGCCCCCCCTACACCGCCGCCCTCTGTAATAAAGTTATTAACCCCTATCCTGCTGATCCCGCACCTCGCCGCAAATAAATAAATAGTTTAACACCTAAACCGCCGCTCCCTGAACCCGCCGCAACCTATATTAAATTTATTAACCCCTATCCTGCCCCCCCTACACTGTCGCCACCTATAATAAATTTATTAACCCCTATCCTGCCCCCCACTACACCGCCGCCACTGTAATAAAATTATTAACCCCTAAACCTAAGTCTAACACTAACCCTAACGCCCCCCTAACTTAAATATTAATTAAATAAATCTAAATCATATTTCTATTATTAACTAAGTTAATCCTATTTAAAACTAAATACTTACCTATAAAATAAACCCTAATATAGCTACAATATAAATAATAATTATATTCTAGCTATCTTAGGATTTATTTTTATTTTACAGGCAACTTTCAATTTATTTTAACTAGGTACAATAGCTATTAAATAGTTATTAACTATTTAATAGCTACCTAGCTAAAATAAAGAGAAATTTACCTGTAAAATAAATCCTAACCTAAGTTATAATTACACCTAACACTACACTATACTTTAATAAATTATTCCTATTTAAAACTAAATACTTACCTGTAAAATAAACCCTAAGATAGCTACAATGTAATTAATAATTACATTGTAGCTATCTTAGGATTTATATTTATTTTACAGGTAACTTTGTATTTATTTTAGCTAGTTAGAATAGTTATTAAATAGTTATTAACTATCTAATAACTACCTAGCTAAAAGAAATACAAAATTACCTGTAAAATAAATCCTAACCTAAGTTACAATTAAACCTAACACTACACTATCATTAAATTAATTAAATAAACTACCTACAAATAACTACAATTAAATACAATTACATAAACTAACTAAAGTACAAAAAATAAAAAAAGCTAAGTTACAAAAAATAAAAACATAAGTTACAAACATTTTAAAAATATTACAACAATTTTAAGCTACTTACACCTAATCTAAGCCCCCTAATAAAATAACAAACCCCCCAAAATAAAAAAATGCCCTACCCTATTCTAAATTAAATAAATTTCAAAGCTCTTTTACCTTACCAGCCCTTAAAAGGGCCATTTGTGGGGGCATGCCCCAAAAAGTTCAGCTCTTTTGCCTGTAAAAGAAAAATACAACCCCCCCAACATTAAAACCTACCACCCACATACCCCTAATCTAACCCAAACCCCCCTTACAAAAACCTAACACTAATCCCCTGAAGATCATCCTACCTTGAGTCGTCTTCACTCAGCTGAGCAGCGATGGAACCGAAGTGGACATCCGGAGCAGAAGAAGTTAATCCTCCAAGCGGCGCTGAAGAAATCTTCCATCCGATGAAGTCATCATCCAGGCGGCGCTGAAGAAGTCTTCGATCCGGGCGATGTCATCTTCCAAGAGGCGCTGAAGAGGTCTTCTATCCTTGCGATGTCATCTTCTGTTAGGGAAAAAAAGGCAGACGAAAGGCTTTCAACACATAAATAGATATGTACACATATACAGACATGTATAGAAGTGCATTAGAGTCCTTTGCAGTTAAGTACATGAAAACATAAAAAAACACATTTTATATATATATATATATATATATATATATATATATATATATATATATATATATATATATATATATATATATATATATATATATTATTCCAACCTCATGCACTCACTCCTATAACTTCTTGTTTGCCCGGGTGTCTCCTCTTGAATTACTTTGTATGCAAATTTCTCAACGATGAGGGCACTCACAGGACTTAACCATAAAGAAATATTTTATTCATCAAAGCGTTACATCAACATGTATCAAGGTCGACGTTTCGACTCAAACATTAAGCCATCTTCAAGACCATCTTAAAGTATCAATGTTACAAACTCAGCGTCTAAACCGCCATTGAAGAAAAACAGCTGATATATAGGTATAGATATATATTGTACCAAAATACCATCAGATATATGTAGAAATATATATTTATGAATAAATAGAACATATTTATGTATGTGAAGAACATTGGAATGTAAAATATTTATATTTTCATTTTGGGTTTTAGCAATTGAGAATATGCGATCGGGTTTGTGTGACAGTGGGGTGTTTATTTTTCTTCATTGACTTCTATGGGGAAATAAGTGTACGCCACACAATATTGTAAGTTCAGCTTTTTACGTGTGTGGGGTTAGTCCGAGGGCGATAACTTTTTACTCTCAACTTGTAATACCAGAGCAACCCAACAGGTGCAAAACGTTTACTTTGAGCGCAATTAACAATTTAGCGAAAGCACTAAATAGTGCTCTATGTTGGGCTTTTAAATGTTCAAAACTGTATCTTTATTATACATTTCTAGTTTTTATTTGTGGATGTTTTTACTTACTGCAATGGAAACTCATCCAAACTAAACATATATTTGTTTAATTGTTTGCCATTTGAGTCTTATTTGTTTGCCTTAAATCACTTTTTAAACCTCAAGAATTCATTCATTTTAAAATCAGAAAACTAGGCTGCTTATTTTAATTAATCACAATAAGGTGATTACTTGTCTCTTTATTGGTAATTACAGAGACAGTACCACAGCTAGAAAAAGAGGAGATAATAAAACAATATGAAGTGTAACTTCTACATTTACCAGTAGATGGCAATATAGGCTAACATTTATTATTGCCTTCAACTCTGCAAGACAGATCATTTTGCTTTATTTACCATGCACCAACATCAGAGCTAATAAACAAGGTTACAGTACAGAATAAGATCAGACTTAATTTACCATACATAAAAAGGAGCCAGGACATGACTGTATTATAAATTACAGTACATAAAATACTAATTACTTAATATGTTTTGGAACAAATAGAAATACATCTTTATTTGTTTTATATTTTATGAAGAACTGTAGATGTGTTAAAAGGGACATACAGGACCTTAAATTACATAGATATATGCCACCCCCCTGCAGATTCGCGGCCAATCAGCCCCTAGCAGGGAGTGTTAATCAGCCCGATCGTATAGAATCGGGCGGATTGATGTCTGCAGCCTCAGAGCAGGCGGAAAAGTTATGGAGCAGCGGTCTTTAGACTGCTGCTTCATAACTGCTGTTTCCGGCAAGCCTGAAGGCTCGCACGTAAACATGGGCATCAAGCTCCATTCGGAGTTTGATAATTCGGCCCCATGATGGCACCCATTACTTTATAGAAACTCAATGGAATTTAGAAAACCAATAATTTTCAGAGTTAAATTACAGGACATGGGAACAAAATAAATAAGGAAATTATATTATTATTAGTATTATTATTTTTATTGGTAAAGTATATTGCAAAGTTTTTTTTTAAATACACATAATTAGACATTCTCTTTTACAATCTCATACTGTTTCATATATCTTTAAAGGGACATTGTTCTGAAAAGAAAGCCCTCCAACTATGCACATGTTAAAAATACTCTCTAGCTGTTGACTGCCACAGGATTGTTGTTGGAGAGAGACATTTATTCACAAGCCTTACAAAATGACATTGTTTTATTCAGAAATGTATTCACCTTTTAGTAAAAAAATAAATAAAAATACTCTAGTATATATAGAGGCTTGATTCCGAGTGGCACACATTAACGATAAAGGGTTTATAGCGTCTCTTTGTGCGCGTCAGAAGTAGCGCACGTATTATAAGTTAAAAGTAAACACATTTGCTTGAGCACAATTGAATTTAACTCTTACGCTAGACAAAAAAGTTGCACAAAACACATCAAAATTACATTTAAAAGTACAGTTACACTCATAATAACACTGTCTAGTAAAAATTATTTAAAAAAAATATTGCATAAAAAAGTTAAAAGGGCTCAAAGATATAAGGTCTCAGGCAGGCAAATGGCATATACTGTACGTGTCTAAATATATATATATATATATATATATATATATATATATATATGTGTGTGTGTTTATATGTGTGTACATATGTATTTATACGTGTGCATATATATTTATGTATTTATATGTGTATATACAGGTAGCCCTCAGTTTACGCCAGGGTTAGGTTCCAGAAGGAATGGTTGTAAATCGTAACCGTTGTAAATTGAAACCCAGTTAATAATGTAAGTCAATGGGAAGTGAGGGAGTTAGGTTCCAGGCCCCTCTCAAAATTGTCATAAGTAACACCTAATTCATTATTTTTAAAGCTTTGAAATGAAGACGTTAAATGCTAAACAGCATTATAAACCTAATAAAATAATCACACAACACAGAATATACAGGGAGTGCAGAATTATTAGGCAAGTTGTATTTTTGAGGATTAATTTTATTATTGAACAACAACCATGTTCTCAATGAACCCAAAAAGCTCATTAATATCAAAGCTGAATAGTTTTGGAAGTAGTTATTAGTTTGTTTTTAGTTATAGCTATTTTAGGGGGATATCTGTGTGTGCAGGTGACTATTACTGTGCATAATTATTAGGCAACTTAACAAAAAACAAATATATACCCATTTCAATTATTTATTTTTACCAGTGAAACCAATATAACATCTCAACATTCACAAATATACATTTCTGACATTCAAAAACAAAACAAAAACAAATCAGTGACCAATATAGCCACCTTTCTTTGCAAGGACACTGAAAAGCCTGCCATCCATGGATTCTGTCAGTGTTTTGATCTGTTCACCATCAACATTGCGTGCAGCAGCAACCACAGCCTCCCAGACACTGTTCAGAGAGGTGTACTGTTTTACCTCCTTGTAAATCTCACTTTTGATGATGGAACACAGGTTCTCAATGGGGTTCAGATCAGGTGAACAAGGAGGCCATGTCATTAGATTTTCTTCTTTTATACCCTTTCTTGCCAGCCACGCTGTGGAGTACTTGGACGCGTGTGATGGAGCATTGTCCTGCATGAAAATCATGTTTTTCTTGAAGGATGCAGACTTCTTCCTGTACCACTGCTTGAAGAAGGTGTCTTCCAGAAACTGGCAGTAGGACTGGGAGTTGAGCTTGACTCCATCCTCAACCCGAAAAGGCCCCACAAGCTCATCTTTGATGATACCAGCCCAAACCAGTACTCCACCTCCACCTTGCTAGCGTCTGAGTCGGACTGGAGCTCTCTGCCCTTTACCAATCCAGCCACGGGCCCATCCATCTGGCCCATCAAGACTCACTCTCATTTCATCAGTCCATAAAACCTTAGAAAAATCAGTCTTGAGATATTTCTTGGCCCAGTCTTGACGTTTCAGCTTGTGTGTCTTGTTCAGTGGTGGTCGTCTTTCAGCCTTTCTTACCTTGGCCATGTCTCTGAGTATTGCACACCTTGTGCTTTTGGGCACTCCAGTGATGTTGCAGCTCTGAAATATGGCCAAACTGGTGGCAAGTGGCATCTTGGCAGCTGCACGCTTGACTTTTCTCAGTTCATGGGCAGTTATTTTGCGCCTTGGTTTTTCCACACGCTTCTTGAGACCCTGTTGACTATTTTGAATGAAAAGCTTGATTGTTCGATGATCACGCTTCAGAAGCTTTGCAATTTTAAGAGTGCTGCATCCCTCTGCAAGATATCTCACTATTTTGACTTTTCTGAGCCTGTCAAGTCCTTCTTTTGACCCATTTTGCCAAAGGAAAGGAAGTTGCCTAATAATTATGCACACCTGATATAGGGTGTTGATGTCATTAGACCACACCCCTTCTCATTACAGAGATGCACATCACCTAATATGCTTAATTGGTAGTAGGCTTTCGAGCCTATACAGCTTGGAGTAAGACAACATGCATAAAGAGGATGATGTGGTCAAAATACTCATTTGCCTAATAATTCTGCACTCACTGTATAATTAAACTAAGTTAAATGAACAAAAACATTTGCTAAACAGCATTATAAAACAAATAAAATAATCACACAACACAGACTTTACTTGCATTTTTCTGCAAACAGTTCTTTCTATGCATACCAATTTAGACTGATTTATAGACATGAAGATCTTGTTTCTTTGCAAGCAGCTCGATAGCTCAGGTCTGGTTAAACTGATTAATTTTAGCTTGCTTGGCTTGCATATCTTTGCAGCAACACAAGCGGACAGCTCCACCTACTGACTATTTTAATCAATGCACTGCTTCTCAATGCTTTTCAATAGCAGTCACATGACTGAAAAAAAAGGTTGTTATTCTGAAACGGTGCAAATTGAACCGTTGTAAACCGAAGGCCACCTGTATTCCTTTATTGAAAAGAAAATTATTTCCTTTAGAAATTATCTTTCCAATTTCGGGCCTGAGGACCCAGTAACCTGCCAAACATGGAACTAGAGAGCACAGGTTGGATAAGGACTATCACTAAGCAGCAGATTGTATCACCTATACATCAGATATCCTGAAAATCTGATTTGTTAGTGAGTTCTGGGGACCGGAGCTGGGAAACCAAACCCTACTTTATATTGTAAACTGTATCATACCAGAGTATTCATTAAAGGGCCATAAGAGGCAAAATATTACATTCTCTTGTCCGTTAACCCAAGTCATTTTATGACTATCAACCCTGCTCTACTGTGTGTTTATCTCCTGCAAAGAAAGTGGCACATCTGGACTGGATGAGCAGCGTGTCCCGAGTGGCACTTTTACTGTGTGTTTAACACCTTTGCAGTAGAACAGGAGTGATAGGCCTCTATTTATGAAATGTCTTGCGGACCTGATCCGAAAGTGCGGATCAGGTCTGCAAGACATCGCTGAATGTGGAGAGCAGTACGCTCTCCGTATTCAGCATTGCCCAGCAGCTCACAAGAACTGCTGGTGCAACGCCGCCCCCTGCAGACTCGCGGCCAATGGGCCGCCAGCAGGGAGCTGTCAGTCAACCCGATCGTACTCGATCTGGTTGAATTGTTGCGATTCCTGTCAGTAAAGGCGGACAGGGTTATGGAGCAGCAGTCTTTGTGACCGCTGCTTCATAACTGCTGTTTCTGGCGAGTCTGAAGACTCGCCAGAAACACGGGCCATCAAGCTCCATTCGGAGCTTGATAGATAGCCCCCATAGTGTTAACATTTCATACTCTAATGGATTAGAGCATGACTTTTTTCAACTATTATGGCCCTTTATTATGTGTTTCTACCTCAGTGTGTTTTCTGTAATGTTGTGATAAACAGTGCAATCTATCTGCATTTTCACTTCTCAGTACTGTAAAACAGTTTAGCGCTTTACCCAAAAAACAAAAAACAAAAAGGTAATAATAATACTTTATTTTCCTTAAAAAAATGTCTTTATGTTTATACATTACAGTGAAAGGCTAAAGAAAATAGTCTTCTAGTATTATTGTTACAAAATCATTCATAGATATATGATTTGATACAGCCAATCACTGTCAACACTCAAATGCATTTTACAATAGCTATATTTCTAAAGCATTTTTTTTTCAATAAAAGGAACCCATTCATCTATAGTGGCAATCTGAGCTTGTATAGTGGCCATCTCACCCCTGGAATGTATATACATTTGCTTTAGCATTAGCTAACAAACTAAAGAATTGTGTTTCAAATTAAAACATAGTAAATGCATTAAAAACATCTATTTAATATATTAACAGTAAGACAATGCATCATATGCTTATTCATTTTGGAAGTAATTTGACTAAGACTATTCCCTGAGAAACTGCCATCTTATTATTTCTGGTTTTCAGATTTTCAAGCAAACTTGCTAAATATCAAGTGCATTATAAAAATCAGTTATAGCTGCATAACCAAGGTCACAGACACAAGGTTTTCCTTATGCTTTTTTAATCTGCACAAATCATGCCTAGACTTTTCAACAAATGCTGATTTTCTAGAGTTTTCAAGTTGAAGAAAAGCCAAGTTTCCAGTATGGTAAAGCTATTTCTCAAAACTTCAACCGCATCATCATATACAATCTATTAGTCTATACATTGGATCATATTAAAAATGTTATGATATTTTGGAATACTGAACTAATCTGGTATACTGATGGCTAATAGTGATAACTAACCACTAACAGAAAACAGCATGTTGGCAATAGTTGTTTCTACAAGATCATATCTAGATGTAGCTCATTCAGCACTTATATGTACTTTTTAAATTCAAAACATACAAGAAATGATATAAATTTATACAAATGTGAAAGCAACAGCAGTTTGTATCTTGTATACGAGGAAGTGTCGGCCAGTCTTGTAGTGTTCAGTAGTGCTGAGATCCATGTTGGAGAGTTTGTGATTTGGTGATGTCATAGATAGACATGAGTAAATGTCTGTTATTTTGTATGGTTACTAGTTTGTCATGCAAGTGGCTGTTGCTCCCATATAAGCCTATAGTACAAGTGGAGCGCAAAATATTACCAATATTAGGCACTGACACAACAGAAGTCAAATAAATAGCATTCCTATTCTTGTGCTCTTATTAAAAGTAACGCTACGCTGACTCCCTTTCACAACTGAATTCTTTGAGCCATGCTACAAAAATCTGTTCTGGCTTTCGCTCAGGCTCTAACCCAAAGGTGTGCGAGGCCAACTGTGCTAAATCCGAAGGTGCGATAATAAATACTTTAAATACCTTTTTTCTGCACTTAGAAGAAAATGCTATTCTTATTTTTAAATATATTTATCTATTCTATTCTATCTGTCTGTTTCTCTGTCTGTCTATATATCTATCTATCATCATCTTTTTGTCTGAGGAAGGGGAGATGGTCAAGCCGAAGGTGTGTTAGATATTTTAAATATCCTTCACTTAGAAGAAAATGCTATATTTATTGTTAAATCTATCTATCATCTTTTGTCTGAAAAAGGGGAGATTGTCCATGAAATGTCATATTAAAATTATTTATTCCTTTTGCACCTTAACCCAGTAACTGAGGTTGTCCTTGCTACGATTATATCTATATATTATTATTATTATTATTGTTAATAATGTATATATGTTTCAAATAGATAGCTATCGCTATATATCTATATGGATATATATATATATATATATATATATATAAATATATATATATATATATATATATATATATATATATATATATATATATATATATATATATATATATATATATATTTAAAACTAAAAATAATGTTTTCTTCTAAGTAAAGAAGAAAGGTACTTAAAAAAACAGAAATAAAAAACATTCACTTTGTTTAAAATTTTTATGTCAAGGTGTTTGATTGGGAAAGGCTGCAAGGCTGAAAAGCGTATATATGTATATGGTAAGAGAGACCAGACTGCAACCAAAGACTCAAATGAAAGATTTTATTGTACCCCTGCTCTATTATTTGTTTTCATACAAGTTGATCCACGTGTTCTACATACACCCCGTTTTGGGACAGCTAATTTGTGGATACATTAAGGAAACCATCCCTGACGCTATCCTAGCGATTATCCAGATTGGTGGATGGTTATCGGGAGTTAGTCTGCCGGGCGACTTTAGAGGTCTCGGCTTGCGACATATAGCATTGTGTGTGCCCCCAACTATGTGAGTTTGCCCTTGTCTTCTCTGATTGCTATCCCTGTTAAGACGTTATTATCCTACGAGGCGCCTCCTTCCTCTCTTACAGTATATATATATATATATATATATATATATATATATATATATATATATATATATATATATATATACAGTATATATTTGTATGTGTGTATGCATATATGTGTTTATGTGTATATACTGTATGTTTATATGTTTACACATACATATGTACACATATAAACACATATACACATATATACATACACACATACAAATATGTACATACACAAAAATACACACACACACACACATATATATATATATAGTAGAAAAGAAGAGGCGGATCCATCCAATACTTCCAAAACACTGTGAATTTATTGTAGCAATTTTCTTTCACAAACAGTTGTTGCAAAAAACTTCAGAGACACACACTTAAAACCATAGGAGCTGATGTGAGGTTCAGTTTCAGTCTATGTACTTGTGGCTAAGGGACTAAAGACATTGCACAGGGCAAACCTGGTTTTGCCATTTTTTCAGAATATATATATATATATATATATATATATATATATATATATATATATATATATATATATATATATATATATATATATTAGCCCTTTTCAGTATTATACCTTGACTATATCCCTTGTAAACCATTTTTTCTATTATTATTATAGTTTACATATAAAGTGCCAACATATTATGCAGTGCTGTAACATTAAGTAAAAGATATTTACATAAATTATAAGGGTAGAGGGCCCTGCCCTTGAGTCACCGTAAGCTGTAAACCATCTTTACATAAAATGATCAACAGGACAGGAAGACTCATGAACTTATTTTCTAAAGGAAGTACATGGGGAAGTTAAGGGAGAGGGAAAGATAAGTAGTAGAAACATCTTCACGTAAGTTGTACGTATCCCTGAACAGATATGTTTTAAGGAACACTTGAAGTTTTTTAGACTAGAGAAAAGTCTGACTAAGAGAGGCAAGAAGTTCCATATAATAGGTGCAGTTCTAGAAAAATCTTGCAGATGAGAGTTTGAGGAACTAATGAGAGATGAGTAGAGAGAAGGGGGCAAATTGGGGAATATTTGCAGACAAGGGCAGAAATATTGATGGATGCAGTGTTGGTGAGAGCTTTATATGTTAACATTTTGAATTTTATTCTTGAGGCTAAGGGAAGCCAGTGGAGGCGTTGGCAAAGATGTGCAGCAGAGGCATTCATGATGGATTGCAGCAAGGGCAAACGGTTGCTTGGGAGACTGAAGAAGACAGAATTGCTTTAGGTAGTGAGAAGCTATCCAGGATGAGATATTAGCTAGGCAGCTAGTGACACGAGTCAGCAGGAAAGAGGAAATGTCTGGTGTGGAAAGGTAGATTTGTGTGTCATCAGCATAAAGATGGTATCACATGACTTGATTAAAGAGCCTAAAGATAATGTGTAGACCGAGAAAAGAAGGGGAGCTAGAACTGAGCCATGAGGTACCCCAACAGAGAGGGATAAAGGGGAGAAGGAAGAGACAGAGAAGGATACACTGAAGGTAAGGAAAGAAAAGTAGGAAAAGAGCCACAGTAGAGCTGTGTCACAAATACCCATGGATCGAAGGGTCTGGAGCCAATTTGATGATAAAAGTAAATTTGAAAATTGTTTAAAATTGCATGCCCTTAACCCAGGGCACATAGCATGGACAGTGAGGAAAGACCGACCATTGACTGTGGACAGATACCCTCTTTACAAAGAGTTATTTAGCACATGGGACAAATTAATACACACCTCAACGCACATTTCCTCCCAGATATCCCCCATGACACCATACATGGGTAACTCAGCTCTCGCACTAGGAATAACAAGGAAATATACACCTCAGGGCCTGCAGATAGCACAGAACACAATCGCAAACCTGACGCAGAATAACAAACTTAAAACTTGGGAAGACATAAAAGTAAATGAGATGCATTTGAATTGGTTAGCATATGCCCAGATATCCCACTTTGTAACTACCCATAAAAATAAGAATTCATTACTAAGGAAATTAACGGACTTTGAAAAAATTTGCTATGCAGGACACACTCGCTCACACTTAATATCCATCCTATATAGGAAACGTCAACAGTTCGACAAAGAGTACATACCCACATACACGAAAGCCTGGGGAAGGGATCTGGGGGCGGACATAACTATAAAAGAATGGAAGAAATCATTCCACAATAACAAAACCACCTCTATTTCCGCACAGGTACAAGAAACCAATTTTAAGTTTCTTGCCAGATGGTATCTAACCCCGAGTAGGTTAAAGAGAGTATATCCGAATGCATCCGATAGATGCTGGAGGGGCTGCAGGGCAGAAGGCACTATCAAGCACATATGGTGGGATTGCCCTAAAATACAGCAGTTCTGGTCGGACATAATCACACTAACCAGTAATACACTAGAAATAATAATCCCTAATGACCCCAAAACTATTCTACTCTTTGCAAACATGCCTAAGATTAAATGTGTAGCGAAGAGAAAACTGTTACTAACGCTGCTGAGCAGCGCAAAAATAGTAATCCCCCGACACTGGAAAACAGATAGAACTCCCACCCGACAGGAATGGATACGACAAGTTGATACATTGCTCCAACTGGAAAGATATCACTATATTAAAAATGACACGGTAGATAATAGAGGTAATGTTACAGCTTTGGAGTAAACGACAGTAGTTTATATTATACACCTCAGCAACGGGATAGACTGCTCCCCCTCCCCTCACTATACCCCCTGCTAACACGTGCACACTTAGCTTAATCCCCCCCCCCTCCCTCCACACAATGAGAAGGCAAGAGGTAAATGACGAGAAATTGGAACTTAATCAGTGGTAATTTAGATACACCGTGAGTTACGAGTGAAATGATCTCTTATAACTTTGAACAGTCTTGTGTAAGAATACTGCATTATATTGTAAATTGTTGTTATACTTATGACTTTGATGTATAACTTATTTTTTGATGTTCAATAAAGCTTTTGAAAAAAAAAAAATTGCATGCCCTATCTGAAAGTTTAATTTTGACTAGACTGTCCCTTTAAAAACTATCAATTTTTTTTTTATTTCTCAGTATGAATAACTGTTACTATTTTTTCAGTAAATTGATCTTTATATATACCAAATAGACTAAATAGAGCTAAAGACCAAATAGAGTTGTTTTTCGGAATGAAAATGCAAAATTTTAAAAAAGGGATATTTGTTTTGTTTTAACGGAACAAATATCTGAAAGAATGCACTTGGAAAATTGACAAAAGCAAATGAATATTGCCAAATTCGGCATTACTCCTTTGTTTTTTTCAAAAATGTTAAAATACTTACCTACACTCGCTGGAGAGTGTGCTAACCCTCTCCCTTTCACTCCAGAGCCCAGAAGACCATAGTAAATAGGAGGGGTTTAGTTCGATCTTCAGTGCGTGTAGGTAAGTATTTTAAGTAAAGGTCACATTTTTTCACCTGTTCTTTTTAAACATAGTGTAACTAACAAATATTCGAGGATACAAATTTCCACAAATATTCGTTATGAAAATTTTGGATGAACTTACATTTTTTTGGCTGCACATCTCTATTACCAAATCCTGCTATTAAATAATTCACAAGAAAATTAAATGATCTTAAAACTAATGTAAATGTATAAGAAAAAAAGGGGGTGGGGCATGAGGGCGCTAGTGAAAGCTTAAGAAATCTAATGTGTTAATATTTGACACAATGTGTGTATGTTTTGATAAATAAAGTTTCTTAAATTGATTAAAAGTTATTTTCTCCAACATTGGTGTGTCCGGTCCACGGCATCATCCTTACTTGTGGGATATTCTCTTCCCCAACAGGAAATGGCAAAGAGTCCCAGCAAAGCTGGTCACATGATCCCTCCTAGGCTCCGCCCACCCCAGTCATTCTCTTTGCCGTTGCACAGGCAACATCTCCACGGAGATGGTTAAGAGTTTTTTTGGTGTTTAAATGTAGTTTTTATTCTTCTATCAAGTGTTTGTTATTTTAAAATAGTGCTGGTATGTACTATTTACTCTGAAACAGAAAAGGATGAAGATTTCTGTTTGTAAGAGGAAGATGATTTTAGCAGACAGTAACTAAAATCGGTTGCTGTTTCCACATAGGACTGTTGAGATGAAGTAACTTCAGTTGGGGGAAACAGTTAGCAGACTTTTCTGCTTAAGGTACAACTAGCCATATTTCTAACAAGACTGTGTAATGCTGGAAGGCTGTCATTTCCCCTCATGGGGACCGGTAAGCCATTTTCTTATTCAAAAACAAACAGAATATAGGGCTTATTATGGGCTAAAAAACTGGTAGACATTTTTATGGGCTAAATCGATTGCTTTATTTGTGCATATTATTCAAATTTAGGCTAACAATTGACATTTATAATCTTGGGGAACGTTTATAAAACGGCAGGCACTGTATTGGACACCTTTTTCAGTCAGGGGGCCTTTCTAGTCATAGACTGAGCCTCATTTTCGCGCCATTAATGCGCCGTTGTTTTTTGAGAACAGGGCATGCAGATGCATGTGTGTGGATCTAAGAATCTCTGAAAAAGCTTTTAGAAGGCGTCATTTGGTATCGTATTCCCCTCAGGGCTTGGTTGGGTCTTAGCAAAGACTGTATCTGGGACTGTATAGGGGTTAAATTGAAAAATGACTCCGGTTCCGTTATTTTAAGGGTTAAAGCTCTGAAATTTGGTGTGCAATACTTTTAAGGTTTTAAGACACTGTGGTGAAAATTTGGTAATTTTTGAACAATTCCTTCATACTTTTTCACATATTCAGTAATAAAGTGTTTTCTGTTTGAAATTTAAAGTGACAGTAACGGTTTTATTTTAAAACGTTTTTTGTGCATTGTTGACAAGTTTAAGCCTGTTTAACATGTCTATACCTTCAGATAAGCTATGTTCTATATGTATGAAAGCCAATGTGTCTCCCCATTTAAATTTATGTGATAATTGTGCCATAGCGTCCAAACAAAGTAAGGACAGTACTGCCACAAATAATGATATTGCCCAAGATGATTCCTCAAATGAGGGGAATAAACATGATACTACATCATCTCCTACTGTGTCTACACCAGTTTTGCCCATGCAGGAGGCCCCTAGTACATCTAGTGCGCCAATACTTATTACCATGCAACAATTAACGGCTGTAATGGATAACTCCATAGCAAATCTTTTATCCAAAATGCCTACTTATCAGAGAAAGCGCGATTGCTCTGTTTTAAACACTGAAGAGCAAGAGGACGCTGATGATAATTGTTCTGTCATACCCTCACACCAATCTGAAGGGGCCATGAGGGAGGTTTTGTCTGAGGGAGAAATTTCAGATTCAGGAAAAATTTCTCATCAAGCTGAACCTGATGTTGTGACATTTAAATTTAAATTAGAACATCTCCGCGCACTGCTTAAGGAGGTGTTATCTACTCTGGATGATTGTGACAATTTGGTCATTCCAGAGAAATTATGCAAGATGGACAGGTTCCTAGAGGTTCCGGTGTCCCCCGACGCTTTTCCTATACCCAAGCGGGTGGCGGACATAGTAAATAAAGAGTGGGAAAAGCCCGGCATACCTTTTGTTCCTCCCCCTATATTTAAGAAATTATTTCCTATGGTCGACCCCAGAAAGGACTTATGGCAGACAGTCCCCAAGGTCGAGGGGGCAGTTTCTACTCTAAACAAACGCACTACTATTCCTATCGAAGATAGTTGTGCTTTCAAAGATCCTATGGATAAAAAATTGGAAGGTTTGCTTAAAAAGATTTTTATACAGCAAGGCTACCTTCTACAACCAATTTCATGCATTGTTCCTGTCACTACGGCAGCGTGGTTCTGGTTCCAGGAACTAGAAAAGTCGCTCAGTAGAGAAACTCCATATGAGGAGATTATGGACAGAGTTCACGCACTTAAATTGGCTAACTCTTTTATTTTAGATGCCGCTTTGCAATTAGCAAAATTAGCGGTGAAAAATTCAGGGTTTGCTATTGTGGCGCGCAGAGCGCTTTGGCTAAAGTCTTGGTCAGCGGATGTGTCATCCAAGACAAAATTACTTAACATTCCTTTCAAAGGTAAAACTTTATTTGGACCTGATTTGAAAGAGATTATTTCAGACATCACTGGGGGAAAGGGCCACGCCCTTCCACAGGATAGGTCTTTTAAGGCTAAAAATAAGCCTAATTTTCGTCCCTTTCGCAGAAATGGACCAGCCTCTAATTCTGCATCCTCTAAGCAAGAGGGTAATGCCTCACAACCCAAACCAGCCTGGAAACCAATGCAAGGCTGGAACAAAGGTAAGCAGGCCAAGAAGCCTGCCACTGCTAACAAGACAGCATGAAGGAGTAGCCCCCGATCCGGGACCGGATCTGGTGGGGGGCAGACTCTCTCTCTTTGCTCAGGCTTGGGCAAGAGATGTTCAGGATCCTTGGGCGCTAGAAATAGTTTCTCAAGGTTATCTCCTGGAATTCAAGGAACTACCCCCAAGGGGAAGGTTCCACAAGTCTCACTTATCCTCAAACCAAATAAAGAGACAGGCATTCTTACATTGTGTAGAAGACCTGTTAAAGATGGGAGTGATACACCCAGTTCCAATAAAGGAACAAGGAATGGGATTTTATTCCAATCTGTTCGTAGTTCCCAAAAAAGAGGGAACGTTCAGACCAATTTTGGATTTGAAGATCCTAAACAAATTTCTCAGGGTACCATCGTTCAAAATGGAAACTATTCGAACGATTCTACCCACCATCCAGGAAAGTCAATTTATGACTACCGTGGATCTAAAGGATGCGTACCTACATATCCCTATCCACAAGGAACATCAGTTCCTAAGGTTCGCTTTTCTGGACAAACATTACCAGTTTGTGGCTCTTCCATTCGGATTAGCCACTGCTCCAAGGATTTTCACAAAGGTGCTAGGGTCCCTTCTAGCGGTTCTAAGACCAAGGGGCATTGCAGTAGTACCTTACTTGGACGACATTCTAATACAAGCGTCGTCCCTGTCAAAGGCAAAGGCTCATACGGACATCGTTCTAGCCTTTCTCACATCTCACGGATGGAAAGTGAACAAAGAAAAGAGTTCTCTGTCCCCGTCAACAAGAGTTCCCTTCTTGGGAACAATAATAGATTCCTTAGAAATGAGGATTTTTCTGACAGAGTTCAGAAAATCAAAACTTCTAAGCTCTTGTCAAGTGCTTCATTCTGTTCCTCGTCCTTCCATAGCGCAGTGCATGGAAGTAATAGGATTGATGGTTGCAACAATGGACATAGTTCCTTTTGCACGAATTCATCTAAGACCATTACAACTGTGCATGCTCAAACAGTGGAATGGGGATTATACAGACTTGTCTCCAATGATTCAAGTAGATCAAAAGACCAGAGATTCACTCCGTTGGTGGCTGACCCTGGACCATCTGTCCCAGGGAATGAGCTTCCGCAGGCCAGAGTGGGTCATTGTCACGACCGACGCCAGTCTAGTGGGCTGGGGTGCGGTCTGGGAATCCCTGAAAGCTCAGGGTCTATGGTCTCGGGAAGAGTCTCTTCTCCCGATAAACATTCTGGAACTGAGAGCGATACTCAATGCTCTCAGAGCTTGGCCTCAACTAGCAAAGGCCAAATTCATAAGGTTCCAATCAGACAACATGACGACTGTAGCTTATATCAATCATCAAGGGGGAACAAAGAGTTCCCTAGCGATGAAAGAAGTGACCAAAATAATTCAATGGGCGGAGGATCACTCCTGCCACTTGTCTGCGATCCACATCCCAGGAGTGGAAAATTGGGAAGCGGATTTTCTGAGTCGTCAGACATTTCATCCGGGGGAGTGGGAACTCCATCCGGAAATCTTTGCCCAAATAACTCAATTATGGGGCATTCCAGACATGGATCTGATGGCGTCTCATCAGAACTTCAAGGTTCCTTGCTACGGGTCCAGATCCAGGGATCCCAAGGCGACTCTAGTAGATGCACTAGTAGCACCTTGGACTTTCAACCTAGCTTACGTATTCCCACCGTTTCCTCTCATTCCCAGGCTGGTAGCCAGGATCAATCAGGAGAGGGCCTCGGTGATCTTGATAGCTCCTGCGTGGCCACGCAGGACTTGGTATGCAGACCTGGTGAATATGTCATCGGCTCCACCATGGAAGCTACCTTTGAGACAGGACCTTCTTGTTCAAGGTCCATTCGAACACCCAAATCTGGTCTCCCTCCAACTGACGGCTTGGAGATTGAACGCTTGATTCTATCAAAGCGTGGGTTTTCAGATTCAGTGATAGATACTCTGGTATATCTATCACACGCAGGAAAGGAATACTTGGAAGTGGTGATGTGGTAGTTGTTAGTAGTGGAAATAACCTGGGTTATACTGTCACAACAGTTTTCCAATTACTTGAAATAAAAACTTTTGAAAAGTCACTTGGTGCCACTGAATGTCACAGGAGTCACTGGAAGCCACTAAGGGTCACAGTAGTCGATGCGTTTCGCTCTATACAGAGCTTTATCAAGATTCCTTTCCTGCGTGTACAACACTAAGTGCAGGATTTCGTTGGAACACAGAGGTTCTGAAAAACAAAAGAGCCGAAATTGTTACTTTCTAACGGATCAGAAGATCAAAGACCAGGCAGTGACTTCAGACGCCGACTACACGCGGCGGGTCTGAGTTTGCAGTCGCATCGAGGAAAGAAGCAGTGACTGAACCTTTCACAAAGGGAGAAGGTAACTCATACGTTAAGTATCATAACACTGATTTGTTCTTATTCTGAACCGCCAAGTTTGGGACTGAATATCATTTATACTCACTCTGTAAAGACTTTATTTGCCATAACAGAAAACATCTCTGTCAAGAAAACACGGCTATTGGAAATTCTTACAAAATTTTGGTTGCAGAGACTCCCTTGTTGCACAGAGTTGCGCAAAAATTATTAGAGATTCAAATTTTATCGTTATAAGATTTTATTCCTTTTTTCTATATACTTTTTATTGGGGAGACGTCCCTTTATTCTATATTATAAAGTCTAATCTTATATTGCTATAATAAATACTTTTATTAAGATTTATCCTCTTTCTCAGTGGTTGTCTGACATATCTATATAAAATATATATACCAATATAGTATTAGCATCTAGATACTTTGTAACATCGTTATATTTAGAAATTTGAAGGTCAACACATATGGGATACACAACTCAAAACGTTTAAACTTTTCAGCATAGCATTGATTCTATAAAGTACTGAATATAAATAACTAAGGAACTTTAGGGTGCATAAGATCTATCACACAATGCACTTTATTTGATAAACCATGATAAATGGTCATACTGCATTTTAAAACATTATATAGCACAAATTGCAACACAATTTTCAAAGAAATACACACTTATGATAAAAAAAAAAAAAAATTTTGACAAATAATAACTTTTAATCAATTTAAGAAACTTTATTTATCAAAACATACACACATTGTGTCAAATATTAACACATTAGATTTCTTAAGCTTTCACTAGCGCCCTCACGCCCCACCCCCTTTTTTTCTTATAACACAAAATTAAGTCTGAAGGACTTTTTTTTTACTGTGAGGTGTTTGGAATCACTGTCTCCAGCGCTCTACTTACTCCACTTACACCTAATGTAAATGTATATTTGACCTCTATTTATGAAACTTGAAAACATAAATACATTTATTTTAGCATATAGCATAGCTTAATGTTGTTCAATCTTTGAACTTGCTAGATATAAACTTAGGGCTTCTTATTTTGAAAACAGATGTCTTAAAATGCAGTGGAAGAAAAAACATGTTGTTTGAATTTCAACTTCGGACAACGCTAATAACAGATTAAAACAATTTATTTTAGTATATTTCTACAAACTTAAGTTATCTTTCAATAGTAAAGGATCTGAACAAATTATTGTGAGCTGTACAGCTAATACTCTAAAATGATGGTTTAAATGCCAAGATCCTTATTCGCATAACAACTTGAGCGCATGTAATAAAAATGTAACTTTTAAAGACTGAAATTGGACTAGGTTACGAGTGAAGCGCTAACTGTTGCGTGTGAGCAATAAGGGGTTTATTGCAGCTCTTTGTGCGCATCCGAAGTAGCACAATTGAATTTAACGCGAGTCAGCATAGAAAGATTTCAGAGTTCTGGTTAACTGTTACACGCGACAAAAAGATGCACGAAAAACATTCTGCTAGATTACGAGTTTTGCGTTAGAGGCTGTGCGGTGCTAACGTGCAGTTTATGCTCACCGCTCACTTACAGACAGCGCTGTTATTACGGGTTTTTACAAACCCGGCGTTAACCGCGAAAAAGTGAGCGTAGAGCCAAATTTTGCTCCACATCTCACCTCAATACCAGCGCTGCTTACGTTAGCAGTGAGCTGGCTAAACGTGCTCGTGCACGATTTCCCCATAAGAATCAATGGGGGAGAGCCGGCTGAAAAAAAACCTAACACCTGCAAAAAGCAGCGTAAAGCTCCTAACGCAGCCCCATTGATTCCTATGGGGAAAAAACATTTATGTCTACACCTAACACCCTAACATGAACCCCGAGTCTAAACACCCCTAATCTTACACTTATTAACCCCTAATCTGCTGCCCCCGACATCGCCGACACCTGCATTATATTATTAACCCCTAATCTGCCGCTCCGGACACCGCCGCCACCTACATTATACTTATGAACCCCTAATCTGCTGCCCCCATCGCCGACACCTACATTATATTTATTAGCCCCTAATCTGCCGCCCCCATCACCGACACCTACATTATATTTATTAACCCCTAATCTGCCGCCCCCAATGTCGCTGCAACCTAACTACACTTATTAACCCCTAATCTGCCATCCCCAACGTCGCCGCCACTAAAATAAACCTATTAACCCTTAAATCTAAGTCTAACCCTAAACCCCCCTAACTTAAATATAATTTAAATAAATCTAAATAATATTACTATCATTAACTAAATAATTCCTATTTAAAACTAAATGCTTACCTATAAAATAAACTCTAAGATAGCTACAATATAACTAATAGTTACATTGTAGCTATCTTAGGGTTTATTTTTATTTTACAGGCAAGTTTGTATTTATTTTAACTATGTACAATAGTTATTAAATAGTTGTTAACTATTTAATAACTACCTAGATAAAATAAAGACAAATATACCTGTAAAATAAAACCTAACCTAGGTTACAATTACATTGAACACTACAATTAAATTAATTACCTAAATTAAATACAATTAATTACAATTAAATAAAATTATTTAAAGAACAAAACCCCCCCACTAAATTACAGAAAATAATAAAGAAATTACAAGATTTTTAAACTAATTACACCTAATCTAATCCCCCTAACAAAATAAAAAAAGCCCCCCCAAAATAAAAAAAAGTCCTACCCTACACTAAATTACAAATAGCCCTTATAAGGGCCTTTTGCGGGGCATTGCCCCAAAGTAATCAGCTCTTTTACCTGTAAAAAAAGTACAAATACCCCCCCAACATTAAAACCCACCACCCACACAACCAACCCTACTCTAAAATTGTGTGATATAGTGAGCGCTGGGAAGCTTAAAAGGACTGTGAGATATGGATATGTTAAAAATGGAATGTATTTATTACAGTTAATATACAATGAAAATACAATATAATACATACAAATTAAAAAGCTTCTAAAATTCTTCCTAAAATCTCTATGGATCCATGAGATATATGTCTTAAGGATATAGTGTTACCTATATCTGTGGTGTTGGAACAAATATTACATTAGCTCCGACAACAGTCTAAGACCATAGTATTATGGTCTATAAAGTGCAGTTTAAGCACAGATATTTACAAACAGCAGATGTGATGTAAATGGACAAAATTGGCGTAGTACAATGTCAATAATACAGATGTCAACAATACAGATGCAGTATAAAAGTATAAGTGATAGAAATACAATATAAATAAAAGTGTAGGAGAAATCCAATTGTGTAAAAATGGAAATAAAATTTGTTGAAAAAATGAAGAAATTTATGTCTCTCAAATAGTTTCTTAAAAAATGTCTCTTTGGAAAATCACAGTGTTCCAAAAAAAAAAATATATATATATATATATCTATCAGAGTGTTCCACAAAAATTGCAAAAGTGTTCCACAAAAATTGTAAAAAATTAATCCACAAATAAATATCAAAGTGTTCAAAAAATATGGTGGGTAAGTGCGTTCAAAAAAATCCTAGATGATTAACTTCCAAAATAAACTCCAATAGCTGTGGTAGACGTGAAGGAGATTATAAGAATGCAGAATATAAAAAATATATAAAAAAAATGTAGAATATAAAAATGCAGAAGAAAAAAAAAAAAGTACAATAATGTGGCGGGTAGGTCCAAAGTCCTCCTCCTAATCTGTGGGTGAAATAAAGTGCAATAGTGTAATAACGCCCTACTCTAAAACCCACCCAATCCCCCCTTAAAAAAACTAACACTAACCCCCTGAAGATCACCCTACCGTGAGACGTCTTCACCCAACCGGGCTGAAGTCCTCAACGAAGCCGGGAGAAGTCTTCATCCAACCAGGCAGAAGTGGTCCTCCAGACAGGCAGAAGTCTTCATCCAGACGGCATCTTCTATCTTCATCCATCTGTCGTGGAGCGGGTCCATCTTCAAGACATCCGACACAGAGCATCCTCTTCTTTCCACGGCCGACAACTGAATGAAGGTTCCTTTAAATGATGTCATCCAAGATGGCCTCCGTTCAATTCCGATACCATATGGATGAAGACTTCTGCCCGTCTGGAGGACCACTTCTGCCCGGTTGGTTGAAGACTTCTCCCGGCTTCGTTGAGAACTTTGCACGGTAGGGTGATCTTCAGGGGGTTAGTGTTAGGTTTTTTTAATCGGGGATTGGCGTGGGTTTTAGAGTAGGGTTGGTTGTGTGGGTGGTGGGTTTTAATGTTGGGGGGTATTTGTACTTTTTTTTTTTACAGGTAAAAGAGCTGATTACTTTGGGGCAATGCCCCGCAAAAGGCCCTTTTAAGGGCTATTTGTAATTTAGTGTAGGGTAGGGCTTTTTTTATTTTGGGGGGCTTTTTTTATTTTGTTAGGGGGATTAGATTAGGTGTAATTAGTTTAAAAATCTTGTAATTTCTTTATTATTTTCTCTAATTTAGTGTTTTTTTCATACTTTAGATAATTTTATTTAATTGTAATTAATTGTATTTAATTTAGGTAATGAATTGAATTGTAGTGTAGTGTTAGGTGTCATTGTAACTTAGGTTAGGTTTTATTTTACAGGTAACTTTGTCTTTATTTTAACTAGGTAGTTATTAAATAGTTAATAACTATTTAATAACTATTGTACCTAGTTAAAATAAATACAAAGTTGCCTGTAAAATAAAAATAAACCCTACGATAGATACAATGTAATTATTAGTTATATTGTAGCTATCTTAGGGTTTATTTTATAGGTAAGTATTTAGTTTTAAATAGGAATAATTTAGTTAATTGTAGTAATTTTATTTAGATTTCTTTTAATTATATTTAAGTTAGGGGGGGTTAGGGTTAGACTTAGGTTTAGGGGTTAATAACTTTTTTTTTTTTTTTTATCCTTTATTTATAACCAATAAAAGGTACAGAAATAAATACAAATTGTATTCTCAAACCACCTCGCAGGGTGTAATAATAAGCACAAACAACAATAATACAAAAAAAAAAAAAAATTCAAATATCGTACATTTGAAGTTGTGGTGATAGAAGTCTTCAAGTAGTTAATAAGCACAAAACAGTACCACAGTATTGGAATTTTTAATATTTTTAACACTTAACCTAAAACACAACAAACTCATAAAATAAACAAAACAAAGCAAAACAAAACAAAACAAAACAAAATACAGGGAAGGGAAGCCCCCCCCAGTCTCTTCCTCCTCTTCTCCCCCAGCCCCTCCCCCTCACCACCTTTCCATGCACCCTCACAGGTTACCTCTCAATAAGGATTCATCCAGGGCCGAGTACGCAGAAAAAAAAAAAAAGAAGCATACTCTCCGTAACTGACTCCCCTGGAACAAAAAGAGAATCAGAGACCTTCTATCTATACCGACTGGGCAATTCGCCTCTTAGCATAGCTTCTTCCAAAAAATTAGAGCCATGAAATGGGCGCATTATCTGCAGTTGGGTTTCCTCTGGAAATGATGAAATAAGGGGTAACCATCTCAAGAAGAAGCGTTTACTTTTCCTTTCCAGATTATCAGTAGTATCATATTGCTCTAGAGTCATTTGATTTAGCAAGATATTTTTAAATTCAGCCATCTGTGGGCTTTTCTTAGAAATCCACTGTTTCAGAATTAAGTTCCTTCCTGATAGAATTACAATATTCAAAAATTTGTTAACACCTGTTTGAGTAGAGTTACTTATAAGGAAAAATATATGAATATCTTGTAATTTAAATGTGCAATTGCACAATTTTTCAAACCAGAAATTTATTTTACATCAGAATTTTTGGATTTTAGGACATTTCCAGAAATAGTGATATATATCGGCTGCTGGAAATCTACATTTACTACAGACACTTGTTGAATGTCTCCCCCATTTGGCCGTCAATGCTGGTGTAATATATGTCATATTCAAAATCTTCACATGTGATTCTCTCCAAGAGATGGAGGCTGTGGTGGAATCCACCAGGGAAAAGCTGTTTTGAATTGTATCCAATTGGGGCATTATACTCAGAAAATCCCATTTATTTATAATTCGATTTAGATTACCTGCCCCCTGATAGCCCTTTATCATTTTATATAGGAAAGATATCGCTCTTTTTCCATTCCTATAGAGTTCAATAATGGGGGTTAATCTATCCCAGGCAGTTAAATTGGGTTGGTTTTGGATTAACTCATGGAAATAGTGTCTTACCTGTAAATAGGCGAAAAATTGCTTATTGGGAATATTAAATTCTCTTTGGAGCTCGTTAAAAGGTTTACAAACCAACTCAGGATCATGGAGTTGTGTAATGTATACTAAACCGTTATCTTCCCAGCTTTTAAAAATCTTAGAGTTTAGGGCATATGGAAATTCACTATTTCCATTAATAGGGAGACATTTGGAAAAGGAGGAGTCAATCCCCAGACAGTTACAGATTTTTTTCCAGGCTAAAATAATATTTCTTATGCTTATAGAATATTTAACCTTTTCTGGCAGTTTAGCCTTTTCCAGATGTAGCAGAGCTTTCAACGAGTAAGGTTTGAGAGATTGTTGGTCCAGGGATAGGGAGGTATAATAATCAGAGTCTGTAATTCAATCAAAAGCAAACTTACCTAAACAGGCCCAATTATAGATTTCAATATCAGGGAGAGCTAACCCACCTTTATCTCTTGGGAGTGTCAGTCTGTAATGCGACAGGGCTGTCCTCTTTCCATTCCACAGAAATTTTGTACATATTTGTCTAAAGAACACAAGATCTCTCCTGGAGACAAACAAAGGAATACTCTGCATTACATAAAGAATCCTAGGAAAAATCATCATTTTTATCAAATTAATCTTCCCAGATAGTGAAAGAGGAAATTTCGACCAGTTTAATAGATCTTTGTGAATTTCATCCCATAATGGAGTAAAATTCAGATTGTACCACTCATTGGGATTTTTAGATATTTTGATACCTAAATATTTAATAAAGCTATTTGCTGTTGAGAAAGGGGTTTCCTGTAGACCATTTTTGTGCTTATATAGCCACAATATTTCAGATATGGTGATTAACTTTGTAACCTGAAAACGTACCATAGTCCTCCAGTATTCTTAAAATAAGCGGAATACTCCTCTTTGAGTCTTTTAAGAAGATCAATAAATCGTCTGCGTATAAAGATAGTATTACCTGGGTATGACCTATGAAGATACCCTCAAGTTCCTTTCTAAGAAGTATTGCTAGTGGTTCAATGGCTAGATTGAACAAGTAGGGGGAAAGTGGACAGCCCTGCCTGGTCCCTTTTTGAAGAAGAATAGGTGTGGTAGGAAGTCCATTGACTAAGACAGAAGCATTAGAATTATTATAGATTAGCTGAATAAAATTTAAGAAAGCACCCTTTAAGCCAAATCTTTCTAATGTAAAAAGCAGATGGTCCCATGTAATTGTATCAAATGCTTTTTCCGCGTCAAGCGTTAGAATGGCAAAATCAGATGGTAACTTTATACTCTCTTTTTTGCGTTTTTCCCAAAAATACTCTATTACAGACTGCAACTTCCTTAAGTTGTTAGTCGAATTTCTCCCTGACATGAATCCAGTTTGATCATTGTGTATCAGTAAATGCATAAATGGCTTTAATCGTTGTGCTATTATACCTGTTAACAATTTGTAATCGTTGTTTAATAACGAGATGGGTCTATAAGACTCAATTTGTTCCGGGTTCTTGTCTTTCTTAAGTATCAGGGAAACTAAAGAAGATGTAAAAAGATTAGAGTGCATTATACTTGAAGAAAATAATAACTTTATTATAGTGGCAGCGACATTGGGGGCGGCAGATTAGGGGTTAATAAATGTAGGTAGGTGGCGGCGATGTTAGGGCCAATAGATTAGGGGTTAATAATATTTAACTAATGTTTGCGAGGCGGGAGTGCGGCGGTTTAGGGGTTAATATGTTTATTATAGTGGCGGTGACGTCTGGTTCGGCAGATTAGGGGTTAAAAAAATATTTTAGTGTTTGCGATGTGGGGGGGCCTCGGTTTAGGGGTTAATAGGTAGTTTATGGGTGTTAGTGTACTTTTTAGCACTTTAGTTAAGATTTTTATGCTACGGCGTTGTAGTGTAAACTCTTAACTACTGACTTTAAAATGCGGTAACAGGCTTGACAGGAGAGGGTCTACAGCTCACTTTTGGTCAGACTCGTAATACCGGCGCTATGCAAGTCCCATTGAAAATATAGGATATGCAATTGACGCAAGTGGATTTGTGGTATTTCCGAGTCAGGCCAAAAAAGTGAGCGGTACACCTGTACCTGCAAGACTCGTAATACCAGCGGGCGATAAAAAGAAGCGTTGGGACCGGCCAACGCTGCTTTTTAAGCCTAACGCAAAATTCGTAATCTCAGCCATTATAATTACATTTAAAAGTACAGTTACACTAAATAAACAGTATCTAATAAAAATTGTTAAAAAAAAATAATCTTAGAGTGGGGATCTTTTACAGGAATCAATCCAGCTATGAAAAGGGAACAAGCGACTGCTTACTTGCGCATTCGGATCCTTACAATGTGTCTGAATGCGCATACCTAATTACTATATATATATATATATATATATATATATATATATATATATATATATATATATATATATATATATATATATATATATATATATATATATATATACCTTGCCCTTACCCAAGATGGCTGCTGTAATAGTTGTATTGAGGAAGAGAAATGCCATCTGGGAAGGGGGAGGAGTTGTTAGTTCGGAGGAGATTTCTTAGGTGTTAAGAGAAGTGTGTAGCTTTGCACAGACTTTGAAATGGGGGAAGAAAGTTGGTTTCCAAGCTGAAAGAAGTTATTCAGACTAATGCATGGATTCCAGAGACAGTTCAGCAGCCACATGTAGCAATGTCTGAAGACAGAAGTTGGAACCTTTTATTTGTACTGTGAGTGTCAGCCATTATCTGCTGTTTTAAGATCTCCATAACTTCATGTTAACTAAATGCAAGAGAAAAGATATACTAGTCATATCTGATGTGCTGCAGAGTTGTTGTATATTAAAGAGATAACCCAGAGAATATTCTAGAAGTTATTCTGCCTAAACAGTTGCATAAATACACTAAATGGATTGCACAGCTGCATTACATAAGGAAGTAACTGAGTGTGATGTGCTGCAGAGTTGTTGAATATTAAAGAGATAACCCAGAGAATATTCTAGAAGTTATTCTGCTTAAACAGTTTGCATAAATACACTAAATGGATTGCACAGCTGCATTACATAAGGAAGTAACTGAGTGTGATGTATATTAAAGAGATAACCCAGAGAATATCCTATAAGTTATTCTGCTTGAACAGTTTGCACAAATACACTGACTGGATTTATAAAGCTACATTTCATAAGGGCATAACTGAGAGATTTCTGCAGCTGTTAGTAGTAAAAGAGTGACTGACTTTGCAGTATAAGGCAAGTGGATTGCTGAAATTCAGTAATAAGGTAGAGACTTATGTTATTCAGTATTTCTGAGGAGAAGTTTTCTTGAGCACTGCATCGATCACAAGCAGCGCTCTCTAGCTTTGTTCGCAAGCAGCAAGGGATAATTACCTCAACTAAATTCTATTAGGTATATGAAATTGCACTGTACAGCACCACCTCAAAGTATTTTACAACAACAGTTATGTTATTATTTCATAAACTCATGAAGGACTTCTGAGTTAAAAAAAGGTATACTGATGTCATAAGAAGATATTGTGATTAATATTATTATTTGTATTTGTTGCACTGTATGTTATTGGTTAAACACTTTATAATAATCAAAGCAACATTTTATTTGAAGATTTCTTGTGTGGTTATTACTTGTTTTCTTTTTGTACTAAAATCTTATAGGACCCCACACCCTATTATTCTAGGGTGTCCCCTATAGGTGGAGGCACTGCGTCATACAGGCATCCCTTATATACCTGATTTCAACCCCCCCTCCTACTGCAGAGGCTTAGTTCTCATACACGAAACAGGTAGACAGCATTACACTATCACCCACCTCAGGGAAGGTCAGGAAAGGGTGTTACAGATGGAGGCACTGCTGAGATCGAGAGGCGGGACAAAATCAGAAGAGATGCATCTTTTAAAATTAGAAGAGGTGAGAGAGTGGGCAATGCAGAAAAAGGTACCAATTGAGCAGGCAGTGTCTGTGACTTGGATACCAGTAGGAACCAGTCGAGATAAACTATGTGAGTCACTCCAGAGAGCACTTCAACTAAGAGAGTACCCTAAGATAGTAGCATTCAAAAGGGTACCAGATGACACTTGGGGTAGCATATTAATAGACACCAACCAATGTTTCTTAAAAGTACCCAACCCCTCTGAGCTACAGCTACTAGGGCTACCTTCAGTCAGACTACCCCTCATTTATGCCATAAAATCAGAACTGCATATAGTCAAGGAAAATGAAGTTCAGGGTGTTAGAGGATCTCAAAATGAATCTAATATGGAGTCTAGTCTATCTGAAGTTCTGAAGATGTTGGCTACAAGCATCACAGACAGCTCACATACATACAGTTACCGGAAACTAAAGATATTTTCAGGAAACCTTCCTGTACCCTTATGAGAGGAGGGTATTGCGGCATGGTGTGATCATGCTAACATGGTGCTGCAAGAATGGAGTTGCCCAGGGACAGTGAAGCGTTTCCGCCTCTTAGAAAGTGTTAGGCCACCAGCACAAGTATTGTTGCAACACCATAGAGAGGAACACCCTGAAGCTACTGCTGTAGAGTTAATCACTTTCTTAAAGACCTTATATAGTCTATTTGAAGATCCAGAAGATCTCTTGTATAAGTTTCGGTTACTTAAGCAGGGAGAGACAGAGAAGATATCTGACTTTCTATTAATATTACATGAGCAGCTTGTATTATTGTTTCGAAAAGGGGTAGTGACCCGACAAGATATGAATAAACGGAGGCAAGATCAGTTCCTTCATGGCATTATACCAGACCACCCAATAGCCATCTTTCTTAGAGCCCAATCGCACTCTCAAGCACCAAAAGAATTGGAGGCCCTTATGCCTATGAGAAGGACTCAAGAAGAGGAAATGAGTTTCCACACTGTGCGTAAGTCTGGCGAAGCTTGCATAGGTAAAAGTGAGACTAAAAAAAAAGTAGAAGACTCCAGAAATGCAGATTCTTTGTTGAAAGAGCTTATGGAGAATGGACTGCCTGACCAAGTAAAGGCTGAGTTGTAGAGAGCAAAACTACCTGTAAAACTCCAAAATACTACTCAACCAAAAGGGAGTTGTTTCACTTGTGGAGAGATAGGCCATTTCTCAAAGGATTGCCCCAGTAAAATACATTCATATGCTGGTGATTTTTTGGGAAGCCTTACAGTCCCTCAGAAGAAGGGAATGACTGATATTTCCTTTGATTTATCTGAAGATGATGTAGCTGGGCCAAGGGCTTTTATTGGAGTAAAAGTTTGTAACATTTCTACACAGGCGCTGTTGGACACTGGATCTCAGTGCACCACAATCTATCGTAGTTTTTATGATACTTAACCTTAAACATCTTAAAATCAAGCCTCCCTCTCAAATTGATTTAAGAGGTGTGGGTGGAAATAGGTGTGCTGTTGATGGAGTTGTCACTGTAGTCATTAGTATAGTCCAGTTACATACTAGTATGATATACCCCATGAAAGTGAAGGCATTAATCTGCTCAGAAACCTGCAAAGATTCCGAAGACCCTATAATTCTAGGGACCAACACAAAATATGTACAATCTTTGCTAAGAAATTCATGATGGAGGTTGGGGGGCAAGACATAGACAAGTCATTACACCCAACTTTACGTCAGGAGGTTGAAAAGATATCTTTGAGACAATATGCTGGTCAGTGCTACAACCGTTCTGCTGGAGTGACTTACATTTCCCCAGGAGGTATGAAAGAGTTAAAATGTTTGGTGGTGTACCCTGACGGCAGACCCAAAGAGGACTGTTTTATTCTTGAAACGCCAGATGAAGAAGCAACCAAGCAGGGTTGGATTTTGGTACCTGAAATCTTACACAGAAGAAAGGATGGGCCTCCACCACAGTGGCTAAGTGTTAAGGTCCAAAATTTGGCTCCATACCCTGTTGGTATTGATTTTAATCAGACTTTGGGATATCTTTATCCAGTAGTAGACTCATCATTGGCTATTCGTAAATGTTTCTCTCTCTCAAAAACAGAAACAGAAAAACTACAATTTAACTTTGAAGGATCTACAATGCCTAAGGAGGCATGTGAGCGGTTGCAGAAGGCTATGAAGGCCCGTGCAGGAGTTTTTTCTGGCGCAGAAATGGATGTAGGATGTTCAAAACATATGCTTCATACCATTCGCCTAACAGATTCTGCCCCTTTTAGGGAACGCTCTAAGAGATTGCCTCCTCGTGATGTTGAGGATGTTCGTGCCGTTTTGGCTGAGATGGAAAAAGCTGGAATAATTGTTCCTTCTCGCAGTCCATTGGCTTCACCCATTGTAGTGGTTAGAAAGAAGAATGGGTCTATACGTTTGTGCATTGACTATCGGACTCTCAATCGAAGAACTATACCTGACCAATATGACCTACCTCGAATTGAAGAGATTTTACATTGTCTTAATGGCAGCCGCTGGTTCAGTGTTGTGGATCTGAGATCCGGCTATTTTCAGGTAGGGATGACTGAAGAAGACCAAGAGAAGACAGCTTTTATTTGTCCACTAGGATTCTATCAGTTTAAACGGATGCCACAAGGGATCTGTGGAGCTCCAGCCACATTCCAAAGGCTAATGGAACGTACTGTGGGAGATATGAATGGACGTGAGTGTCTTGTCTATCTAGATGACCTTATTGTATTCAGTAGTACTTTGGAAGAACATGAGACAAGGTTGCTGAAAGTATTGGATCGTCTTCACGAAGAAGGCCTAAAGTTAAGTCTGGAGAAATGTAGATTTGGGCAATCATCTGTGACCTATGTAGGTCATGTGGTCTCGGCAGAATAGGTGTCTACAGACCCTGCTAAGGTGGAAGTAGTAACCGCATGGCCACAGCCTAACAACATTGGTGAACTTCGATCATTTCTTGGATTTTGTGGATACTATCGAAGATTTGTGAAAGGATACTCCCAGTTAGCTCGACCCCTAAACAACTTGCTGAAACATAGTGAAGATGATCCTAAAAAGCCACTAAATGCAAAAACTCCTTTGGGAACTCGGTGGACATCAGAGTGCTCCAAAGCGTTTGAGAATTTAAAGAAAAATTTAACTGAGGCACCTGTCTTGGCCTATGCAGATCCCGAGAAACCTTATGTGCTACATATAGATGCTAGCTATGTGGGTTTGGGGGCAGTTTTACACCAAGAGTACCCTGGAGGGTTGAGACCTGTTGTTTATCTAAGTAGGAGTTTGTCTAAGAGTGAACAGAATTATCCAGTCCACAAGCTTGAGTTCTTGGCTCTGAAATGGGCAGTAGTGGATAAACTCCACGATTACCTTTATGGAGTAGAATTTGAAGTTCGAACAGATAATAATCCACTTACCTACATCTTGACTACAGCAAAGTTGGATGCAACCGGTCATCGGTGGTTGGCTGCACTATCAAATTACACCTTTAAGTTACATTACAAACCAGGACCTAAGAATATAGGGGCTGATGCAATGTCCCGACGACCAGGACTACCAGAACAAACAGGTGATTCTCAATGGGAAGAAATTCCTTCACTTGGTGTGAGAGCATTCTGCCAAACCAGTGTCTTCAAAGACAAAACCTCTGTTTTTTTCAGATTTGAGAGCAGTAGATTCATTGGGATGTCATCCACAAGCTCTGCCTGTATATTATTGTAAACCATCTGTAGTGGAATAAGCCAGATGGTCTTGAATACCTCCTGAAGAATTAATAAATGCACAGGAACAAGATCCTTTAATTGGACTACTTCGAAAAGCTGTTCAAACTGATAGCCCACACTTACTGAAGAGAATTCCTAGGGAATGGTCTGGTCCACTAAATAGAGAGTGGGATAAGTTTCAAATTCAAGATGGACTTCTGTTTCGAGTAGTTAAATACCACAATCATCCAGATCGAAGACAATTGGTGTTACCTGCCAAACTAAGAAAACTTGTTCTGTCATCCTTGCATGATCAGCACGGACATCTTGAGATAGAAAAAAACGTTTGGCCTCTTGCAGGATAGATGTTATTGGCCAAAGATGAGAGAGTATGTAGAAGACTACATTCATAAATGTTTTAGATGTGTACAGAGGAAAACTCTTCCAACTCGAGCTGCCTCTATGGGTCATCTGAAAAGTGAAGGCCCCATGGATCTTGTTTGCATGGATTTTTTGTGCATTGAGCCAGATTCTCGTGGCATTGGAAATGTTCTTATTGTAACAGATCACTATACCCATTATGCTCAAGCCTTCCCAACAAAGGACCAGAAGGCTAGTACAGTGGCTAGAGTTCTTTGGGAAAGGTTTTTCATTCATTATGGTCTTCCTAAGAAACTGCATTCTGATCAAGGTAGAGACTTTGAGAGTCGCCTCATTAAAGAAATGATGAATGTTTTGGGAATTAAGAAGACAAGAACTTCTCCCTATCATCCAGAAGGAGATGCTTTGCCTGAGAGGTTTAACAGAACTTTGCTAAATATGTTAGAGACCCTGCCAGAGTCTGAAAAGAGAACTTGGAGTAGTCAAGTAGAAGCACTAGTTCATGCCTACAACTGCACCCGACATGATTCCACAGGTTATTCACCATACTTCCTTATGTTTGGGAGAGAAGCGAGACTACCTATAGATCTCCAGTTAGGGGTGTCATCAGATGGAGTTTCTCATAAGAGTCACTATCAGTATGTCAGGCGATTGCAGGAGAGTTTACAAACAGCTTATAAGTTGGCTGAAGAAGCTACTGCTCGATTAAATGAGGCTAATAAGCAACGATATGACAAGAGAATAAAACATCAGGATTTACAACCAGGAGACCGTGTCCTTTCACGGAATTTAGGGATACCAGGTAAGCACAAGTTAGCTCCTAGATGGAGGAATAGTATCTATAGAATAGTCAGACAACAGGTCTTCCAGTTTTTCAGATAGCAGATGAAAATGGTGTTGTGAAGACATGGCATCGGAATCATTTGTTGCCTATACCTCAATTTCAGCATGATGTTACATATCATGAGGACCAAGGCCCAAGCATGTCAATTAATAATGAATATAGTATCCCACATGAAGACTCATCAATTCAATCGGACCCTGAAATGAGATCTCCATTGCAAATAGAGACCTATAGTAAAGAGCATGCCTCCTCTGTTGCCCCAACCTCTGAACCTGATATGCCATCCTTCCCTAATAGTCCTATACCAGATAGGGAATCTCCAAACCCTATACATTATGATAGTAGAAGTCCATATAGAGAGAAAAGACCAGCAAGAAAGAGACATCCCCCAAAGAAATTGACATATGATAAACTAGGAAACCCTGGTTATAATGTTGAACCCTTGTTGCCTGCTCTAACATCTGCTGTACGATGTGTTTTGAAAGATGTATACCCTAACCATAATTTGACTCATGATGAATATGTGATTTTGTTAGTAGACTTGCTAAAGAAAATGTATTGATGTGTTGCTCTTGTACCCCTTGCTGGGGACAGCAAGTTTTTTTTTTGGGGGGGGAGAATGTAAGGACCTTTCCCTTACCCAAGATGGCTGCTGTAATAGTTGTATTGAGGAAGAGAAATGCCATCTGGAAAGGGGGAGGAGTTGTTAGTTCGGAGGATATTTCTTAGGTGTTAAGAGAAGTGTGGAGCTTTGCACAGACTTTGAAATGGGGGAAGAAAGTTGCTGTTTCCAAGCTGAAAGAAGTTATTCAGACTAATGCATGGATTCCAGAGACAGTTCAGACATTGCTACATGTGGCTGCTGAAGACAGAAGTTGGAACCTTTTATTTGTACTGTGAGTGTCAGCCATTATCTGCTGTTTTAAGATCTCCATAACTTCATGTTAACTAAATGCAAGAGAAAAGATATACTAGTCATATCTGATGTGCTGCAGAGTTGTTGTATATTAAAGAGATAACCCAGAGAATATTCTAGAAGTTATTCTGCCTAAACAGTTGCATAAATACACTAAATGGATTGCACAGCTGCATTACATAAGGAAGTAACTGAGTGTGATGTGCTGCAGAGTTGTTGTATATTAAAGAGATAACCCAGAGAATATTCTAGAAGTTATTCTGCCTAAACAGTTGCATAAATACACTAAATGGATTGCACAGCTGCATTACATAAGGAAGTAACTGAGTGTGATGTGCTGCAGAGTTGTATATTAAAGAGATAACCCAAAGAATGTTCTAGAAGTTATTCTGCTTAAACAGTTTGCATAAATACACTAAATGGATTGCATAGCTGCATTACATAAGGAAGTAACTGAGTGTGATGTGCTGCAGAGTTGTTGTATATTAAAGAGATAACCCAGAGAATATTCTAGAAGTTATTCTGCCTAAACAGTTTGCATAAATACACTAAATGGATTGCACAGCTGCATTACATAAGGAAGTAACTGAGTGTGATGTATATTAAAGAGATAACCCAGAGAATATCCTATAAGTTATTCTGAACAAATACACTGACTGGATTTATAAAGCTACATTACATAAGGGCATAACTGAGATTTCTGCAGCTGTTAGTAGTAAAAGAGTGACTGATTTTGCAGTATAAGGCAAGTGGATTGCTGAAATTCAGTAATAAGGTAGAGACTTATGTTATTCAGTATTTCTGAGGAGAAGTTTTCTTGAGCACTGCATCGATCACAAGCAGCGCTCTCTAGCTTTGTTCACAAGCAGCAAGGGATAATTACCTCAACTAAATTCTATTTAGTATATGAAATTGCATTGTACAGCACCACCTCAAAGTATTTTACAACAACAGTTATGTTATTATTTCATGAGCTCATGAAGGACTTCTGAGTTAAAAAAAGGTATACTGATGTCATAAGAAGATATTGTGATTAATATTATTATTTGTATTTGTTGCACTTTATGTTATTGGTTAAACACTTTATAATAATCAAAGCAACATTTTATTTGAAGATTTCTTGTGTGGTTATTACTTGTTTTCTTTTTGTACTAAAATCTTATAGGACCCCACACCCTATTATTCTAGGGTGTACCCTATAGGTGGAGGCACTGCGTCATACAGGCATCCCTTATATACCTGATTTTATTACAAGACCAGAGACTCCTATTTTTTGCATTCTCTTTCTTTACTACTCAATGCAGCTTTTAAAAGTAACAGAATGACATAACATAACATATTAAAACAGCATAGAAAACAGATAACCACAATAAGTAGCTAAAGAGAGAGCTAACTTATAACTCCAAGAAAAAAGTGACCAATCAGAGAAGGAATAGTGTCCATAAACTGTCCAATAAGCAGCCAATCCTCCTCTTTCTTTTTGCTGCTCAGCCAGAGATAAGTATTCGAATAATTTTGTCTCCAATAAAGATTAAAATTTTTATCCTGTATGCTATTTTATGTTTAATAATTTTTTCCTTTATATATTAAGAACTGTTGGTTTATTAATCCTGCTTTATTTATACAGCTTTTAGCTTTCTCCATTTAAACTTCCTTTTGCCTCCGTTTTTTGGTAATTTTTTCCCTTGGCCATTTGCTATCATTTTATAACCTTTCAGGTTCTTTCCTATCCTGTTTTCCTTATTTGCACCCCCCTTGTTTCATTACCTCATTTTAATCCGTTTTTATTCAATTGTATTTAGCTCCTCTCCTCTCCATTTCCTCTGCTGAGTGCTCCGGTCGCCATTTTGTGGGCCGGACTTCCTATTCCCGCCCTCTCATTGCTGAAGTGACTTTTCCTGTCAGTCTCAGCTAATTTCTCCTCAGACCGGTAACATTTGTTGCCATTGCTTCTCAATACAAATTGTATATTAGAAGATAAATTAACTGTGTTAGGTTGCCATCTTCTGGTTAACTTTAGTTTTAAAATAAGTTTTAACAAACAAACTGTTTATCTATATTTAACTGTTAAACTTCATTATTAGATTAATTCAAAGTTACTTATTATTATTATATCTTATGCAAGAAATTATTTATAGTTAAGTTTTAAAGAAAACTTGGTTAACTTTTAGTATTTATAATTTATAAAAAATTTATATTTGAAAATGTCTGAAAATGCAGAGGGTACTCCTCCTTTAACATCACAAACTGTGCAGACAATGATTGACTCCTCAATGAATAATCTTTTTAATAAAATGTCTTCTTTAATGGGCATTCAAGAATCAAAAAAGTGTTTAAAGAGAAAAAATCCCTCTTTATCTGTAATTACAAGTAAAAAACTTGTCGCAAAGTCTCGTCAGCGCTTATCTGACACCACAATTCCTTGCAGCAAGGGAACAAAAACTGTTGCCTATAGAACCCTAAATCCCAGGGGTGTCCAAATGGGAGATAATACTGTAAGTCCAAAGTTAAAAGAGAATATACAATATGTTGAAAAATCATCTTCTGATGATAATAATTCTGAAGATGGTAGTTATACTGATATTAACTCAGATTATATTTATGAAGACTCAGAAAACTTAGATTATACCCCTGCTACTAAAAAACATAAAAAGATGCATAAAAAATTAAGAGATTTTATTGAGGAGGAGTCTGAATTCACGGATTGTCTGGGTAATCCAAGATTTAATCCTGACGAGCTTCACCATCCCCGCTCTGCGGAATGGTGCCCCTCTATCGGGGTAGCAAAATTTATTGATTTCCAATTAAGAAAACCCTTAAAGAAGCAGTCCCGTAATAAAATGAGGGCGGAATGTCCTCGCCCCTTGCTCCCAAAAAATGCATCAATTACCCCTGAGGTGGATCCTAAAATCCTCAAGTTTATTGGGGCCCCAGGTTATAAAGTTAAAAAAGGGATTGACCGTTCCTGGAAAATATGTCAGGACAAATTGTTAGATTCCACAGGTCCTCTGACCAAGTTATTTGAATTAGCAGAACAGGGTGTTGCAGAAGACTCCCCCCTTGACCCATATGTTGTCAGAGAGTGGGTCCAAAGGCTTTTATGTTTTATAGGTAACACAAATGTTGCCATGACGTTAGAGAGACGTCGTAATATATTACGAAAGATTGATCCAAAAATATCAGATTTTTTTTTTTTTTTGAAATAATATTTATTTTATTTTCAAATTAAAGTAAGCTTGACAATGACAAATATAGAGTAATCAATTCACTTTGTACATACAGATATTACAGACGTCATAATAAAAGTATCTCCATGAACAGTTATAAGGAATATCAGATATATAACATATTTTTCCGGGATATGAAGGAAAACACATTGAACAAGCAGTTTTAGCCATACCTGACTGTTTCGATTGATGTGGTATCATATTACAAATGTGAAGCAGGTAGCATATTAACATTGACCAATCAACTGAATGAGATCCTTCACCAAATTAGTCTGAACTACTTAAGGGGTCATTCGAGACATATATCTCCGAGTGAGGTAGAGAAAACATAACCCGTGGAGACAAGTTTGTATCAAAAATATTCAAAATTTTTTCTTTTTATCTGTGTACAACTGAAACTGTCTAAGCAAGTCTGGTGACCCTACGGATCACCAAAAGGAGAAGTATAGCTAAAGAGATAGACTGACTTCTCCAGTCCCCTTAAGAGGGGATGTCACTAATATACTTAGCGTATATGGGGGGGGGTGTTATAAATCACGCGATTAGTGGAAACAGTACTCATAGTGCTCATGGAATTAAAGTCAGGCCTCATCTCAACTAAGGGTGAGTGGTGAAAACATGCGCTAAGGTTTCATAGTGTTCTAAGTTTCTTTTAAAATTTAACTAACTATGGCTGATATGTATACCTTTGGTTATAGTATCAAAACACCTTAGATCGATGTGTTAGGTATACCATGTTTAGTATTTTAGCGCTCTTATATGAAAGGGCTAAATAAACAATACGGCCATTCAGACTGGGTAAAATATAGCAATAATGCTGTTAGTATAGACCTGAGAACATTAAAATGCTATGATTTATCTAGATATGGGTGGGCTAAGAGACAGTACGGCACTATGTATCAAAGATACCCCAAAATATAACTATGTCAGTGGACATATATGGAATAATAGCTAGGTCACCCCGGCCGCAGGTAACCCAGCTGAACATGTAAAAGGTATTAGTAATGTCTCAAATCTAGCCCCATTAAACTTAAATAATGTCTCAAGCATTAGTATACAACAACCTAAAGCTGTAGTATTATTCCCTTAATTGTAGCCTAAAGGTGCCTAGGGTGTATATATAGAAGCATGTCTCTCATATATTAAAAATCTGGTACCAAAGGAAAGAGCTGCATAGCACTATATATTTTAGATTTCACTTACTAGAAGAAAAATCCAGAGGTAAAAACTGGTCCCTGGGCTAAAATAAACATTCTGTTAGGTAGAAATAAACAAAGTATATTACAAATAGCTTTTTTGTCATCCTAATTTGCATACACTTGTGGTATAGAGGGTTAAAACTGTGTAGGTCTATAAAAAAAGCAGGTCCCTAGATTAATATGAAACATATCTTAGTTCAGTTAAACAATGAGCAAGCCTAGTATAATTACAGTTAACGTTTTCTCAGTGTATTTTACATAATCTTGTTATTTAACTACATATCAGAAAAATAAGCAACTGAAACGTAAAAAAATGAATAACTCGTCATGTCGAGTGAACTGATATATATTAAACTAATGTCCCAAAACAGAGTCAAGGAGCCACTCGTCAGGCTTAGATCAGTTAGCCTTCTCCACGTCTTTTTTTGCAATACAGGGGGTTGAAACTTAATAGCTCTGCATATCCTAGATTTTCCTTAGTAAAATAAATCAAAAGGTAAAATTTACTTGAACTGGCAACCTAGCTGCACGGTAAAAAACAAAACAAATAAAAACGGCCTTTTACACGTGAGAAAGTAAACATTCAAAGGACAAATGTCCAAACAATTAACCAAAATGTCTCTTCAATAAGTTTCAGTCTTATAAAGTATTACCCTGATCTCTGGGTTGGCAGCCATTTGTCCACATTATCGATCAGCAACTGTGAAGGGACCTTTTAGTTAACCTATTCCGGTTTTAAGTACAGTTATCATCCATGAACATTGGCAGTCACGATCAAACTTTAAAGCACTAGCCTCCCAGAAAAGTATTGCGGCAGCATCATCCTCAAACCGGTGACGATATCTTATATTGATGGTCGCAAGAGACCAGACTTTATCCTCCTTATGTCCCCCTGAGGGGATGAAAAGCGTCCCTTTCATGAAAGTTGCCAGGTCAGTCAGGACCTCATGACACTGCCCACCACTGAACCATCCATGTAGCTCATCCTGAACGTTAAGCTCCTTACCAGTATCCGGTGGAGCGGTATCTCTGTGCTCTTTCATATTGCCATGCGGTCTAGTCAGCCCCGCTCTGGATAATAAAGATGGCGGTTGTCTATGGGCTGTCTCCACCTCTTCAGTGTCGTGATGGCTTTCACAAGTTGAAAGGGCATCCAAAGGGGTATTATGTGCAGCGCAGGATTCAAAGGCTGTAGCTACTGCGCCCAAAAGTGTTTCACTGCAGTGATCAAGCCATATATTAAGCCGATGTAAAAGAGACGTAGTCATGTCTGCACAGACGTTATATTTGAGCAGGGCCGATGAATTCTTAGGAGTGCAGGTTATGCCAGATAGAGCATCCGACTCTTTACAGTTCCAAAATAGATATACAGTGATACTGTATTATATCATTCTCCAATATAGGCATGAAAAATATAGGGATAGGTAGTAAACCCTAAAAAATTAATATATAAAGCTGGAGCTCCTGGAATATGCGTCTTGTCTCCATGATGGTCAGCTCCTCCCCCCAAAAATATCAGATTTTAATTTCAATGAGATTCCCCCAGATGATAATGGGTTGTTATTTGGTGACTCTTATTTAAAAGAGCTTAATCAATATGTGAATACTTTTTCAAACCTCAGCAAGGTTAAAACTTCTGTAAAAAAAGATTTTCTACCCAAATCAGGGTTTCTCTGACAGGGCTGGGAGAGGCAGAGGCCGCTTTCCCGGCCGTCAACCATTCCTATCCAGGTCTCATTATAACCAATCCCATCAACCCTATTATCCTTCCCAATATCAGCCTTAATTCAACAGAGGTTTCCAAGAACCTTCTACCTCAGCAACCTTCTTCCCAGCAAGGGGACACCCTTGGAACTAAAGAGGCTTCAGGGGTAGATCAAGAGCAAGACAAGCTCCAGGTAAGATTATTGGTTCCTTCTCAAATCCTTTTTTCCCAAAACAAAATTGGTGGCAGAATTGCTTTGTTTGCCCAAAATTGGACATCAATCACTTCCGACCCTTGGGTTCTTCAAGCGGTGTCAGGAATTTACATAGAGTTTATTTCCCTTCCTATTCAAATAAAATTTCCACAACCAATTCATTTTTCCCAAAAAGACAAAATTCTGGTTCAAAACGAAATTTCCTCCCTTTTCTCCAAAAAAACTATCCTTCCGGTCCCTCATGCTCAAAATTTTTATTTAAGCAATCTTTTTCTTGTCAAAAAGAAAAACAACCAATTCAGGCCGGTCATAAATCTGAAATCCTTAAATGCTTATGTTGTTTACCACCATTTCAAGATGGAGGGCATTCATTTATTAAGAGAATGCCTAAGAGAAAACGATTGGCTAGTCCGTTTAGATCTCACAGACGCTTATTTGACCGTGCCAATCGCTCAGGAGCACTGGAAATTTTTAACTTTCCGCTGGGAAGATCAATTTTGGAATTTCACTTGTCTTCCCTTCGGCATTTCCTCGGCTCCTTGGATATTCACAAAATTACTCAAACCTGTGATAGCTTGGTTAAGACTTCGAGGTGTTCGTCTTATCATTTATTTAGACGACATCCTCATTATGGACCAGAATTTTCTCGCACTCCAAAAACATCTCTCTTCCACAATCTCCCTTTTAGAATCTCTAGGTTTCATAGTAAACGAACAGAAATCAGTTTTAGCTCCTACCAAATCTTTAATTTTCCTAGGTTTCAAAATAGATACAACCCTTTCCACTTTGAGTCTCCCTTTAGACAAAGTGAAGAATATAAAGGAAGAAATTTCCAAAACCTTATCCAAAGAGTCAGTTCCCATCAGAACTATAGCCAGGATAGTAGGGTTACTTTCATCCTTTATTCAGGCTATATTTCCTGCCCCTCTCCATTATCGCGAACTTCAAAGATTGAAGATTCTTCATTTAAGAAAAGGTTTTTCCTATTCTCATTTGATTCCCATTTCTCCAGAAGCGAAAGAAGAACTTTCCTGGTGGCTTTCTCATTTAGATGCCTGGAATGGAAGAGCCATTTTTGGCAAAACTCCAGATTTCATCATCGAATCAGATGCCTTTTAGGCTGGGGAGCTCGCTGCGGTCCTTCCATCACAGGTGGCAAGTGGACTCTGGAGGAGAAACGTTTTCATATAAATTGTTTAGAATTATTGGCTGGCTCGTTTGCAGTCAAGAGTTTTGCAAAGTCTTCTTCTCCAGTCTCTATTCTGCTACGTATGGACAATATTTCTGCGGTGCAGTATCTCAATCATTTGGGAGGCACCAAGTCCAGGGACCTGTCCAACATCACCAAGGATTTTATTCATCTTTGTTTGGACAGGAACATTTCAGTCAGAGCAGAATATATTCCGGGACAATCGAATTCGGTCGCGGATTGGGGATCTCGTCATTTGACAGATTTCAGCGATTGGAAATTGGACAGGAGTCTTTTTCTCTGTCTCCAATGTCTCAGGGGTCCCTTTTGTTTGGATCTTTTTGCATCCAGGACCAATTTTCAGATCCTTCCTTATTTCAGCTGGCGCCCGGACCCAGAAGCAGCGGCCATAGATGCTTTTCTCCAACCATGGCCGCGTCAGGGGGTTTACGCGTTCCCTCCCTTTTCGATGATTCCGAGGACAATTTCAATTGTCCGCAGGGATCTCCTTCGCCTAATGATTGTGACCCCCTTTTGGCGACACAGTCATGGTATCCATCCCTTTTGGAGATGTCCATCAATCTCCCGATTCTTCTGCCTTGTCTTCCTCATCTTCTCACAGATCCGGAAGGCAATTATCACGATCTAGCCCTTCAAGGTTCTCTTCTCCTAATAGCATGGATGATATCAGGGGACCCTGGGCTCTCCGAGGCCTTTCGGATGGAGCAAGATCCCTCATTCAGGAATCTTGGGCCCCAGGTACTCGTAGATGCTACTTTGCCGCTTGGTCTAAAGGGTCTAGCTGGTGCTTGCAAAGGAATCTGGATCCCCTTTCTTCGGATTTAACTGACATTATTAATTATTTATCTCACCTTTTTGACCTAGGTTTAGCTTATAGAACTATCAATGTTCATCGTTCTGCTATTTCTGCTAGGCATAACTTGATTAATAATGTTTCGGTCGGTAAACATCCTTTAGTTTGTAGGATCCTCAAAGCCATGAGATTAAAATGACCTCCAGTCCCTAAACATGAATTTTTCTGGGATGTGGATTTAATTTTTTCACTGCTTAAATCTTGGCCACATAATGCTTCATTATCTTTTAAACAACTCACAGCTAAACTCGCTACTCTTCTTTGTCTAATCTCTTTCAGAAGGGTTTCTGATGTTAAAGCCCTAGATTGGAATGCTAAACATTTCTCTCCAGAGGGTGTTACCTTCTTCATCTCTCGAACAACTAAAACCCTTTCCACATCTATCTTCTATCCTTACCTTCCCTCTGTGTGGTGGAATGTTTGAAATCTTACGAATCCAAAACTTTACCTTTTAGGAAACCTTCTAACAGTCAACTTCTAATATCTTCCGTTCCTCCTCATGCTGCTGTATCCTCTACTTCCATAGCGAGATGGGTTAAATGGGTTATGAAGGAAGCTGGGGTTGATATTTCTTTCTCAGCTCATTCAGTTAGAGGTTCTGCTGCTTCCAAAGCCTTTTTGAAATCTGCCCCGCTTCAGCAGATTTTGGATGCGGCAGATTGGTCTTCAGACTCTACTTTTAAGCAATTTTATTTCAGACCCATTCAACATGGCTCGCTTAACTTATTTTCTTGAATAGTTTAGTTTATTTTAATATGCTTTAAACTTGCAAAAAATAGGAGTCTCTGGTCTTGTAATAAAATTCCGATTATCCTAATATTTTGAAGGTATAATCTAGATTTTATTAAAGACACAGAGAAGAGTATTTTCCCACCTCAAGTATATATGATACCCTCCCGTTAAGAATTTTATATTATTATTACTTGTTTTTCTTGTTTTTCGACAGTTTCCATCTGAGAGAAATCCCTTTCTGATGTCGGGATTTTTACCTTCTATTCAAGAGAATGTTCATCTCACAAGTTCACCTGGATCCAAGTCATCTTCTGCAATCAAGTTCTTATTTTCCAAGTTTCTCTTCAATCAAATTTTCAACAGTTATACATTTGTTTGGTTTTGTTTGGGACTTTTTGGACTGTTGTTAGTTCTAAAAATTTTTCCTTTTGTGAGCATCAATCAAGAAAGAGGAGGATTGGCTGCTTATTGGACAGTTTATGGACACTATTCCTTCTCTGATTGGTCACTTTTTTCTTGGAGTTATAAGTTAGCTCTCTCTTTAGCTACTTATTGTGGTTATCTGTTTTCTATGCTGTTTTAATATGTTATGTTATGTCATTCTGTTACTTTTAAAAGCTGCATTGAGTAGTAAAGAAAGAGAGTGCAAAAAATACTCGTCTCTGTGTCTTTAATAAAATCTAGTTTATACCTTCAAACTATTAGGATAATCGGAATTTCAACCCCCCTCCTACTCCCACTCTGCGGAGGCTTAGTTCTCATACACGAAACAGGTAGACAGCATTACACTATCACCCACCTCAGGGAAGGTCAGGAAAGGGTGTTACATATATGTATGTATAAATCTATACCTATATTCCTATATATATATATATATATATATATATATACACACACAATGTTTTTAATAAGTGATAGTGATATGGGTAACTCAGAATCATTAATATGTACAAATGTCATTATTGCTGTGCTGTAACTACATCTCAAATTAAATTTCTGAATATAACACTAGAGCTGTATCATTTGAGTCGTTAAAGGTACAGTCTAGTCAAAATTAAACTTTCATGATTCAGTTTGGGTATGTAATTTTAAACAACTTTCCAATTTACTTTTATCATCAAATTTGCTTTGTTCTATTGGTATCCTTTATTGACATTTAAACCTAGGTAGGTTCACATGTTCATTTCTAGGTCTTTGAATGCCGCCTCTTATCTCAGTGCATTTTGACAGGTTTTTTTACAGCTATACAGCGCTAGTTCATATGTGCCATATAGATAACATTGTGCTCATTCTCGTGATGTTACCTGGGAGTCAACACTGATTAGCTGAAATACAAGTCTGTCAAAAGAACTGAAACGCGCCGGAAACATTTATTTATTTATTTTCTCACAGATGATTTTTTATTTAAAGATTTTATGCAATGGAAAATGGAGGAAAGCGTTCATCTTATATCGGCTTTGTTTTCCGTTATTAAAGCTATTGAAGGAAGGTATTCTGTTCTAAAGTGTTATTTCATTTCAAATTTAAGTTTTCAGCTATTTCAGTTTTATAAAGCCTCTCCCAAGGTTGAAATTTAGGGGCTGATCTATCATGGCCTGAATGCTTCTAATACATAAGACCGCTGCTTCTTAACTCGTCCGCCTCCTCTGAGGCAGCAGACAGCAATCATCCCAATCAGGTACAATCGGGATGATTGACATCCCCTTCTAGCGTAATGATATACGCTGTCGGCATTTATCGATTTCGGGCGGATATGATCCTCTACAGCGGATCATGTCCGCCCGCATCTTCATAAAATCGACCCCAAGGTAATCAGAGTTAAAAAAAAAAGTTAATTAAGATAATTGTGTTAATTATTCAAAACTGCGGAATGGGTGATAAATTGATTATCTATCTTTTTAAGCAATAATAATTCCTGAGTAGACTGTCCCTTTAAAAGGATATGAAGCACAATTGCTTTCATGACTCACACATGACTTCTTTCATGACTCACTGGCATACTTGCTGTGTTTAGTTCCCATTAGTGCATTTATACTCCTTCAACAAAGGATACCAAGAGAACAAAGCAAAATTGTTAATAGAAGTACATTGGAAAGTTGTTTAAAATGGTATGCCCTGTCTGAATCGTGGAAGAAAACATGTCTAATTCAAGTCCTTTTAATTTCTGCAGTTTTCAAAGGACCAGTAATTACTATAGATTTGCATAAACAAATGCATGATAAACAGACAATGCAATAGTGCTTACTTCCCAAATTTAATAAGTAAACTATTCAGGGGAGAGAAGAGCTTCTCTGCATTACGCAATATGCATTATTACCCCTCCCCAGCTATTTCTGCTTTTAAGGAATGCTAATTATCCTGGTATACAAGACAACATGTTTTTCTTTTGCTTTGTAAAGTGTGCTTTATACACTGAAAAAAGTGACGTCTCACTTTAGGTTACCTGTTCTTGCTATAAATGCAATGAAGGGACAAACTAAAATAATTACCAAATAAACAAACCTTACCATAATACACAAGCCAAAAAAATCAGCAGAGATGGCCCAATCTTACTTCCCTTACTGTGCAGGTAGCATCTCTTGCTAAATTTGTGCAAGATTTGCAAACTAATCAGTCTCATTTTTTTCAGTATTTTAAATCTTGATGAGTCTTTGGGAGCAACACCTCCTCTATCTCACCCCACTGCAAATCTTCCCAATCCTTCTGAATTAGTCTCTGATATTGTAGAACCTAATCTGCCTATAATGTTAAAGGGGACTGGCAGCAGTTTAGAAGAACCTATGTTTTGGCCTGTGGGGTAATGTTTTCTTTGAAACCCAAAACTTTTTGTTAAGATTTGTGCTATTTCTTTGTTATCAGATGAGCCCTATAATGGCTAGATTACGAGTGGAGCTCTATTTATCAATTCCGTTTGTGCGTTCTCTGCTAGAAGTTAATTTTTTTTTTTCACGTGTCGGGTGGGAAACGTATTACAGGATGAAAGCAAATATACCCTACTCGCGCACAAACCCGATGGTATTTTCTCAAGTGTACTAACCAGACATGAAATTAATATTTCACATTCCATATTCTTCACATAGCAGATTATGTTCTATTTATTCATAATTACGTATTTATACATATGTCTGATGGTATTTTGGTATAACATACAGTATATCAATACCTCTATATTGGTATAGATATATACAGATATATATTGAAATATCTATTTATAAATACTTTGAACATATTCCCCTTTGTTAAGAACATTGGAATGTATTTACCTTAAATACATAAACACTTTACTAAATATTAATATTGCATCTCAATTTTATTTGAACTATGTAAATATATTTAGCAGATAGAAGTATATTTGTTTTTGCAGCACAAATATAAGCTCATATTATTGCGAGATGTTTATCCCAATCTTATTAGAAGCTATGTAAGTATATTTGGCAGACAGAAGCATATACTAATATGCCATGAAAGACTGGACTTAAGTGGGTGGATGTGCACCAAAATATCTTTTGTTGTTTTGTAATTATTTTGGTCACTTTGGTAGCACTCCCACAATATGTGTGTTAAGTTTAAACAGTCCTTTTGTGGTGTGCGTAACCAAAATACCCCTCTGTTGTATTTCTTAAATAGGGAGCTGACCAAATCCCTCCCCTTTGGTTACTGCACGCCACCCAGCCCAGGTGTGTTCCAGATAAATATACTAGTGCGCCGTGAGAGATCCTCAGGTGTGCCGCGGCAGACTGAAAACAGTGTGACATTTTTAAAATTTTGCTTATTTTTCATTCTGGGCCGTTTTTTATTTTGGGTGAGATGATGACTGAGGGTAACTGCGCTCGCCTCCCTGACCATGTTCACACTTGGAAGGAACCCCCACCCACCACAACACGTGCCTAGTGCTGGCTCTACACGCAGCACCACGCAACACGTAGGCCTAGATTTAGAGTTGGGCAGTAGCCGTCAAAACCAGCGTTAGAGGCTCCTTACGCTGGTTTTGGGCTACCGCCGGTATTTAGAGTCAGTCATTAAAGGGTCTGACGCTCACTTTCCAGCCGCGACTTTTCCATACCGCAGATCCCCTTACGTCATTTGCGTATCCTATCTTTTCAATGGGATCTTTCTAACGCCTGTATTTAGAGTCGTGGCTGAAGTGAGCGTTAGAATTCTAACGACAAAACTCCAGCCGCAGAAAAAAGTCAGTAGTTAAGAGCTTTCTGGGCTAACGCCGGTTTATAAAGCTCTTAACTACTGTGCTCTAAAGTACACTAACACCCATAAACTACCTATGTACCCCTAAACCGAGGTCCCCCCACATCGCCGCCACTCAATTAAATTTTTTTAACCCCTAATCTGCTGACCCCACCTACGTTATACTTATGTACCCCTAATCTGCTGCCCCTAACACCGCCGACCCCTATATTATATTTATTAACCCCTAACCTGCCCCCCACATCATCGCCGCCAGCTACCTACAATAATTAACCCCTAATCTGCCGACCGCAAAGCGCCGCCACCTACGTTATCCTTATGTACCCCTAATCTGCTGCCCCTAACACCGCTGACCCCTATATTATATTTATTAACCCCTAATCTGCCCCCCTCAACGTCGCCTCCACCTGCCTACACTTATTAACCCCTAATCTGCCGAGCGGACCGCACCGCTACTATAATAAAGTTATTAACCCCTAATCCGCCTCACTTCCGCCTCAATAACCCTATAATAAATAGTATTAACCCCTAATCTGCCCTCCCTAACATCGCCGACACCTAACTTCAAGTATTAACCCCTAATCTGCCGATCGGAGCTCACCGCTACTCTAATAAATTTTTTAACCCCTAAAGCTAAGTCTAACCCTAACCCTAACACGTTAATATAATTTTATTCTAACAAAATAAATTAACTCTTATTAAATAAATTATTCCTATTTAAAGCTAAAAACTTACCTGTAAAATAAACCCTAATATAGCTACAATATAAATTATAATTATATTGTAGCTATTTTAGGATTAATATTTATTTTACAGGCAACTTTGTATTTATTTTAACCAGGTACAATAGCTATTAAATAGTTAATAACTATTTAATAGCTAAAATAGTTAAAATAATTACAAAATTACCTGTAAAATAAATCCTAACCTAAGTTACAATTAAACCTAACATTACACTATCAATAAATTAATTAAATACAATACCTACAATTATCTATAATTAAACCTAACACTACACTATCAATAAATTAATTAAATACAATACCTACAAATAAATACAATTAAATAAACTAACTAAAGTACAAAAAATAAAAAAGAACTAAGTTACAAGAAATAAAAAAATATTTACAAACTTTCGAAAAATATTACAACAATTTTAAACTAATTACACCTACTCTAAGCCCCCTAATAAAATAACAAAGCCCCCCAAAATAAAAAAATGCCCTACCCTTATCTAAAATAAAAAAGTTCAAAGCTCTTTTACCTTACCAGCCCTGAAAAGGGCCCTTTGCGGGGCATGCCACAAAGAATTCAGCTCTTTTGCCTGTAAAAAAAACACATACAATACCCCCCCCAACATTACAACCCACCACCCACATACCCCTAATCTAACCCAAACCCCCCTTAAATAAACCTAACACTAAGCCCCTGAAGATCTCCCTACCTTGTCTTCACCTCACCGGGTCCCGATCTGTCCAGAAGAGGGTCCGAAGTCTTCATCCAAGCCCAAGCGGGGGGCTGAAGAGTGACGTCCATCCTCGGGCTGAAATCTTGATCCAAGCGGCGGCTGAAGAACTCAATCATCGGGCTGAAATCGGAAGTCCATCATTGTGATGAAGTCTTCTATCAAGCCGCATCTTCAATCTTCTTTCTTCCGGAGCGGAGAGGAGCCATCTTCTTCCAAGCTGACGCGGAACATCCTCTTCAACCGACGCCTACTCGCCAAATGACGTCATTCAAGATGGCATCCCCCGAATTCCGATTGGCTGATAGGATTCTATCAGCCAATCGGAATTAAGGTAGGAATATTCTGATAGGCTGATGGAATCAGCCAATCAGATTCAAGTTCAATCCGATTGGCTGATCCAATCAGCCAATCAGATTGAGCTCGCATTCTATTGGCTGTTCCGATCAGCCAATAGAATGCAAGCTCAATCTGATTGGCTGATTGGATCAGCCAATCGGATTGAACTTGAATCTGATTGGCTGATTCCATCAGCCAATCAGAATATTGCTACCTTAATTCCGATTGGCAGATTGAGCTCGCATTCTATTGGCTGTTCCGATCAGCCAATAGAATGCAAGCTCAATCTGATTGGCTGATTGGATCAGCCAATCGGATTGAACTTGAATCTGATTGGCTGATTCCATCAGCCAATCAGAATATTGCTACCTTAATTCCGATTGGCTGATAGAATCCTATCAGCCAATCGGAATTCGAGGGACGCCATCTTGGATGACGTCATTTAAAGGAACCGTCATTCGGCGAGTAGGCGTCGGTTGAAGAGGATGTTCCGCGTCGGCTTGGAAGAAGATGGCTCCTCTCCGCTCTGGAAGAAAGAAGATTGAAGATGCGGCTTGATAGAAGACTTCATGATGATGGACTTCCGACTTCAGCCCGATGATGGAGTTCTTCAGCCGCCGCTTGGATCCAGACTTCAGCCCGAGGATGGACGTCACTCTTCAGCCCCCCGCTTGGGCTTGGATCAAGACTTCGGACCCTTTTCTGGACAGATCGGGATCCGGTGAGGTGAAGACAAGGTAGGGAGATCTTCAGGGGCTTAGTGTTAGGTTTATTTAAGGGGGGTTTGGGTTAGATTAGGGGTATGTGGGTGGTGGGTTGTATTGTTGGGGGGGTATTGTATGTGTTTTTTTACAGGCAAAAGAACTGAATTCTTTGGGGCATGCCCCGCAAAGGGCCCTTTTCAGGGCTGGTAAGGTAAAAGAGCTTTGAACTTTTTTATTTTAGAATAGGGTAGGGCATTTTTTTATTTTGGGGGGCTTTGTTATTTTATTAGGGGGCTTAGAGTAGGTGTAATTAGTTTAAAATTGTTGTAATATTTTTCTAATGTTTGTAAATATTTTTTTATTTTTTGTAACTTAGTTTTTTTTTATTTTTTGTACTTTAGTTAGTTTATTTAATTGTATTTATTTGTAGGTATTGTATTTAATTAATTTATTGATAGTGTAGTGTTAGGTTTAATTGTAGATAATTGTAGGTATTGTATTTAATTAATTTATTGATAGTGTAGTGTTAGGTTTAATTGTAACTTAGGTTAGGATTTATTTTACAGGTAATTCTGTAATTATTTTAACTATTTTAGCTATTAAATAGTTCTTAACTATTTAATAGCTATTGTACCTGGTTAAAATAAAAGTTGCCTGTAAAATAAATATTAATCCTAAAATAGCTATAATATAATTATAATTTATATTGTAGCTATATTAGGGTTTATTTTACAGGTATGTATTTAGCTTTAAATAGGAATAATTTATTTAATAAGAGTTAATTTATTTAGTTAGATAAAAATTATATTTAACTTAGGGGGGTGTTAGTGTTAGGGTTAGACTTAGTTTTAGGGGTTAATCCATTTATTACAGTAGCGGCGAGATTCGGTCGGCAGATTAGGGGTTAATAATTGAAGTTAGGTGTCAGCGATGTTAGGGAGGGCAGATTAGGGGTTAATACTATTTATTATAGGGTTATTGAGGCGGGAGTGAGGCGGATTAGTGGTTAATAACTTTATTATAGTAGCGGTGCGGTCCACTCGGCAGATTTGGGGTTAATAAGTGTAGGCAGGTAGAGGTGACGTTGTGGGGGGCAGATTAGGGGTTAATAAATATAATATAGGGGTCGGCGGTGTTAGGGGCAGCAGATTAGGGGTACATAGGGATAATGTAGGTAGCGGCGGTTTACGGAGCGGCAGATTAGGGGTTAAAAAAAATATGCAGGTGTCAGCGATAGCGGGGGCGGCAGAATAGGGGTTAATAATTGTAAGGTTAGGGGTGTTTAGACTCGGGGTACATGTTAGAGTGTTAGGTGCAGACCTAGGAAGTGTTTCCCCATAGAAAACAATGGGGCTGCGTTAGAAGCTGAACGCTGCTTTTTTGCAGGTGTTAGGTTTTTTTTTCAGCTCAAACTGCCCCATTGTTTTCTATGGGGGAATCGTGCACGAGCACGTTTTTGAAGCTGGCCACGTCCGTAAGCACTGCTGGTACCTAGAGTTGCAGTGGCGTTAAATTATGCTCTACGCTCCCTTTTTGGAGCCTAACGCACTGAAAACCCAGCCATTCTGTGAACTCTAAATACCAGCAGTATTTAAAAGGTGCGGCCAGAAAAAAGCACTCGTAGCTAACGCACCCCTTTGGCCGCAGAACTCTAAATCTAGGCAGTAGTTTGTAGGAGGCATGGCATGACAGCACAGTACAGTGTGTGTGTGTGTGTGTGTGTATATATATATATATATATATATATATATATATATATATATATATACTGTATTAGGCTACAATGTGTGATTTTGTAAAATTTTGGGATGGTGGTGTGACGCAGGATTTTTTAATGTAAAAAAGTGTGCCACGGCAAAAAAAAGGTTGAAAATCACTGCCCTAGAGGACCATGCTATTTCCTTTAAACCAGGCACCAGGAGTTGGTGCTGGATTACAATATGGTGGTGAATGTGGGCGTAGCATAAATATGGTCTGGGTATAAAAAGTTTTCTGCAAGTTGCACTAAGAAAACTTTTGCTTTAAACTGTTGGAAATAAAAGTGACACTGTGTCTTTTAGACATTTACCTGCTTTGGTTTTACCTGTTGCTTCTAAGAGGAGAAATTTTACAAAATGGAGGAGCTGGTGAAAGCTTTGGGGCAAGCTTCTGCTGTACAGCAGGAGACAAATCACTTACTGACTGCACAAGTTAGCAGAATGATGAATGCCCAGCGAGAGGATAGAGCTACATTAGTTAATGTATTGCAGCAAGTCCTACATCCTTCTGTAGCTACCCCCACTGTGGATAGGGGGCTCTATATCTGAGCAAATTACTTTCTGCATAAGTTGTCAGAGACGGATGATATTGCGGCTTACCTCACAACTTTTGAGAGGATTGCTGCCAGAGATAAGTGGCCACCTGAACAGTGGGCAGGGCTACTCGCACCATGTTTTAGTGGAGAAGCCCAGAAAGCATATGATGATTTGTCTTACAGCCAAGCTCAAGATTATCAGAAACTAAAAACTGAAATTCTTACACACTCTTTCGTGCCCAAAGATTTAACAATTGGGTGTTTGAGATGAGAAAACCTACAAGAGCCCAAATGTCTGAACTGCTGAGACTTGCTCAGAAATGGCTGCAGCCGGACATTAATACAGCCACAAAAGTTATAGAAATGATTGTAATGGACAGGTTTCTCAGGAATCTTCCAGCTGGACTTTGACAGTGGGTCAGTCAAGGGAATCCTAAAGACCCAGAAGAAATGATGAGCCTGGTTGAGAGATATTTGACTGCTAAGAATTGCACAGCAATGATCCTCAACCTAAATCAAAGCTGGGTTATAAAAAAACTAGTGGAAAAACAGAAGCATAGAGGTCTATTCATAAGCAGGGACAAAATGACTATGGTGGGAAATGGCTCCCTAGGGAACCATTATGGCCAAGAGGCCAAACTGATGAACAAATAAGGTGTTTTAAATGTCAAGAGTTAGGGCATATTGCGCATAGCTGTACACAGGAAGAGGAGCCTATGCAATGTAATATAGGTGCAAGGGACAGACATAGTAAAATGTTAACCTGCACCAAAATGTCTTTTGTTTCCAGTGCTGAATGTTCTAGTCATTTAAGATCTGTGAATGTGGAGGGTAAGAGTGTACAAGTGCTCCTTGATTCAGGGAGTGAAGTTACTTTGGTAAAAAGTGTTTTGTTTCAGCCAGAAAAGTTAGATAGAGATCAAATGCTTGATATTGTCTGTATACATGGGGACACACACTCATACCCTACAGCTGAGGTTGAAATTACACAGATATTGGTACAGTTAAGTGCCGCATAGGGGCAGTGCCTGTGATGCCCTATGATCTAGTATTGGGGAGAGACTTTCCTCACTTTTGTCAGTAGGTCATAGGATTGGTCCTGGGGAGGTACAGGAGATGGAGGGAATGGAAACCATTTTGCCATTCTCCAATATTGATTGGAAACCAGACACTGCAGAGGAACCACCTCTGGAGTGTCTAGGCAATGAGGCAGAACCCCCTCAGAGTAATGCTTCTGGAGAAGACCTAGAACTTGAGGATCTAGGGATTCATTTTTGTAATTTCCGAGCTGCCCAATGGGAGGACCCGACTCTGATAGTGGCGAGGGAGAATGTTCAAGTAATTGAAGGCACTGTCATAGATCCTGAAAAACAATTTTTCCTTATTTTAAGGTGAAAAATAACCTGCTTTAGAGCAGAAAAGAAAGGGGTTGAAGAGGTGGAGAAATTATTGGTTCTTATAGAAATACCATTTTGAAATTAGCCCATAGTCATGTGCTAGGGGGGCACCTTGGTATTGAAAAGACCAGAGAAAGAGTTCTTGCATGATTTTATTGGCCTGGTATTTTTATTTCTATAGAGATATTTTGTAAATCCTGCCCATAATGTCAATTGAAGGTTCCATTTAAAGGTTACCACAATCCACTAATACCTCTTCCTGTTATAGAGGTTCCTTTTTGAGCGAATAGCAATGGATTTGGTAGGGCCTTTACTAAAGTCTGCTAGGGGGCATGAGCATATTTTAGTTGTGGTTGACTATGGTATCCGCTATCCTGAGGCAATTCCTTTGCGGAATACTTCCTCTAAGAATATTGCTAAGGAGTTAATGATGATGTTTAGCAGGGTGGGCATACCAAAGGAGATCCTTATGGATCAGGGAACCCCTTTTATGTCCAAAATTATGAAAGAGTTATGTAAACTTCTTAAAATTAAACAATTAAATACATCTGTGTATCACCCCCAAACTGATGGGTTAGTTGAGAGGTTTAATAAAACTCTAAAAAGCATGTTGCGTTAAGTGGTAGACAAGGATGGAAATAACTGGGATTGTTTGTTACCATACCTTATGTTTTCCATTAGGTAAGTGCCCCAAGCTTCAACAGGTTTTTCACCTTTTGAATTGTTATACGGTAGGCATCTCAGGGGAATACTTGACATTCCGAAAGAAACATGGGAGGAGGAAACTACACCTCACCGTAGTGTTATAGAGCATGTAGCACAAATGCAAGAAAGAATGGAAGCTATAATGCCAATAGTAAGGGAAAATATGCAGAAATCACAAAGAGCTCAGGAAGCTAGTTATAATAAGAATGCAAGGCTAAGGGTTTTCCAACCTGGAGATAGAGTTCTAGTTTTGGTACCTACAGTTGAAGGTAAATTCCTGGCAAGTTGGCAAGGTCCGTATGAGATTATTGAACAGGTCAATAATGTTAATTATAAAGTGAGTCAACCTGGTAGAAGAAAACCAGAACAGATCTATCACATAAATCTACTTAAACCATGGGTAGACAGAGAGGTCTTGACAATAATAAAAGATAAATTTACTCATGCTGCAGTTGAGAAAAATCCTGAAGTATACATAGCAGAGACGCTAGCTCCCCATCAGAGGCAGGAAGTGAAAGAATTTGTGTCTAGAAACAGATGGGTTTTTTCCCCATTGCCAGGGAGAACAAATGTAATCATGCATGATATAATTACAGAACCTGGGAAAATAATTAATTTGAAGCCATACCGAATACCTGAGGCCAGGAGAGAGGCAGTTAGTGCAGAGGTCAAAAATATGCTTAAGTTGGGAGTAATAGAGGTTTCACAAAGTGAGTGGAGCAACCCAATTATTTTGGTGCCTAAGCCAAATGGTGAAATAAGGTTTTGTAATGATTTTCGCAAGCTTAATGATATTTCCAAATTTGACGCTTACCCTATGCCTCGAGTGGATGAGCTAATAGAGAGATTAGGTAGATCTAGATATCTAAGCACCTTAGATCTGACTAAAGGTTACTGGCAGGTCCCACTGACAGACAGAGCAAAAGAGAAAACTGCCTTTTCTACACCTGAGTGCCTATTTCAGTATAAAGTGTTGCCATTTGGTTTGCATGGTGCTCCAGCCACCTTTCAGAGTATGATGGATAAAATACTTAGGCCTCATAGAGCATATGCAGCTGCTTATCTGGATGATGTGGTAATTCACATTGCGGACTGGAAAACACATCTTCGCCGTGTTCAGGCTGTTGTGGATGCACTAAGGGCTGCTGGGATAACTGCCAACCCTGAAAAATGCTCTCTAGGATTAGAAGAAGCAAAATATTTGGGTTATACAATTGGTAGGGTGCTCCTTAAACCACAACAGGGTAAAGTTGAGGCTATTTCAGGTTGGCCACGTCCGGTGACTAAGAAACAAGTAAGGGCATTTCTGGGTAATATTGCAGGCTCATCCCAAATTTTGCTACTATTGGTAACCCTTTGATAGAACTCACTAAAGCTAAAAGTTCTGTAATGGTGAAATGGAACCCTGAAGCAGAGCATGCATTTTGTGTTTTGAAAGAAGCATTGTGCGCTGACCTAGTATTGATGGCTCCAGATTTCTCTAAAGAATTTGCGGTACAGACTGATGCATCTGATGTAGGATTGGGAGCAATACTTTCTCAAGTGTATGGGGGAGAAGAGCACCCAGTTATGTACAGTACTTAAGTAGAAAAATGAATTCCCATGAACAGAGGTACTGTGTAGTAGAGAGAGAATGTTTAGCCATCAAATGGGCTTTGGAAAGTTTACGATATTACCTGCTTGGGAGAAAGTTTAAACTAATTACTGACCATGCTCCGTTAACATGGATGAGGCAAAATAAGGAGAAAAATTACAGAGTGACCAGGTGGTTCCTTAGTCTGCAACCTTTTAATTATACTATAGAGCATAGGGTTGGTAAAGAACAAGGGAACACAGATGGTCTTACTCGAGTTTATTGCTTGTGGTCTGAGGCCTCTTACCTCAATAGGTCTGAGCTGGGGGGGAGGATATGTGACAGAGAACAGGGAATTGTGAGTGATCAGGTGTATATTTCTCCTACAATGTTGAAATGTGTATTCAGTTTTTAAACCCCAGGGAAATGTATTGTATAAAATGTGTCTTGGAATTAAGCTACTGTGTTTTTGGGTCCCTGGGGTGGAACACTGGAGAGAGGGTGGGCCAGTGTTCCATTCCTGAGTTTTCTATAGCTGAGAGTAAGCAATCAGGAAGGGATCTTTACACCTGTGTTTAATTAAAGGAGGGTAATTTATTCTCCAGCTGCTAGGTGGAGAGAGATAAGAGAGCAACCAGTGTTTCTGACTTGGAGAGAGGCACACATTGCAGCTGAACTGAGAAAAGCTGATAAAAGTGAGTTTGCTAAAAACATCATGTTTTGTTTAGTTTACCCAGTTTAGTAAGTGATGTAAACTTATGTTAGTGCTCAAACTGAGCTAGGCTTTTTGTTTTTTGTATTAAGTGTGTTAAACTGCTATAAAACACACATTGCTGTTATCTGCACTTGGACAGTGAAAATAAAACGGACTGTTTAAATGTATCAAGGTTATTTTATTTATACCCTAGACCAGTGTTTTTCAACCAGTGTGCCGTGGCACACTAGTGTGCCGTGAGAGATCCTCAGGTGTGCCGCGGCACACTGACAACAGTGCGGGGGTGTCCCTCTTATTTTTAAATATTGGGAGGTATGTGACAGGCTCATCAGGCATCATTTACAACCATAACATTGACATTCATTCACAGACAATCATTATGATTGTTTGTGAATGAATGTATAGTTTGTAGGAGGCATGGCAGCACAGGAGAGACCGAGAGAGAGACCGAGAGAGAGACCGAGAGAGAGACCGAGAGAGAGACCGAGAGAGAGACCGAGAGAGAGACCGAGAGAGAGACCGAGAGAGAGACCGAGAGAGAGACCGAGAGAGAGACCGAGAGAGAGACAGAGAGACAGAGAGACCGAGAGACCGAGAGAGAGACAGAGAGACCGAGAGACCGAGAGAGAGACCGAGAGACCGAGAGAGAGACCGAGAGACCGAGAGAGGGACCGAGAGAGAGACCGAGAGAGAGACCGAGAGAGAGACAGAGAGAGAGACCGAGAGAGAGACCGACCAAGACCGTGTGTTACCTTTTTAAATTGATGGAAGCTCTGTTTCTATTACTTTTAATGAATTAAGAATAAAAGCAATTTTTTTATGGATACCTGAGACACCTGGATATCTTTTCTCTTTGCTGAATATATATATATATATATATATATATATATATATATATATATATATATATATATATATATATATATATATATATATATATATATATATATATATATATATCCTGTATTAGGCTACAATGTGCGATTTTGTAAAATTTTGGAATGGTGGTGTGCCACAGGATTTATTAATGTAAAAAAAGTGTGCCACGGCAAAGAAAATGTTGCAAATCACTACCCTAGACCATGCTATTTCCTTTAACCCTTTGAGTGCCATTGACGGCTCTGAGCCGTCAGAGTTTCTCACTCTGGTGCTAATGACGGCTTAGAGCCGTCATGAGCACTCTCCCACCTTGAGGGAGATCTGGGGGCTCCTTACTGCTCCTACCCCGGCGATCGTGCCTGTAGAGTGACAGGCATCTCCAGGGCTTCACGTGATGCACGGTGATGTCACGCGCAATTACGTGATGTCACCGCGCAACTTTATTTATACTTAACAATGTTAAGTATAGGAGGAGGGGGCATGCTGCTTAGAAGCCTGTATCTCTGGCATCTAAGCAGCTACAGACCCCCAAGACCCATTGTTGGAAAGGTAATCGACTAACCTTTCCAACAGTGTAAGTCTTGGGGGTCTGTAAAAAAAAATGTTTTCAATGATAATAATAAAACAATATTAGACCCCAGGTGGGAAATGGCTTAGCAGCCAAAGGGTTAAACCAGGCACCAGGAGTGGGTGCTTCCCACTACCCACAATCCCCAGTCATTCTTTGCCTGTGTAACATTGTAGGTGATGTGTGAAGAAGGTGTCTGAAGTAATCAAGTTGTTAATCCTTTAATGGGTACTTTTCCCTGCAAGCAATGATTGGTGTTATGCTGTGTCAATGTAATTCTCTTTAGTAAGAATAATGGTGGCTTTTAGAAGTTGAAAGATGGTGAGGTAGTCTTCGATTACCTTCCAACATTTTTGCTACCCCTATATAGAAAACCAGGGTTTGTTACTCTGTTTTTTCTTTATCTACAGGTCTATGTCATTGAGGATTCTGTCACACCTGTTTGCTGAACCTGCCCTACAGTGGATCCACAGGTAAGTGCTTTTACCTTCTAGGTGAGAAGGATGCAGCACTTAGGGGTTCCTTGTTTTTTTTTTTTTAAAAAAGGATACTTAGAGAACAAGGTGTATCCTTATGGGAATGAAATATCTTTAAGGATTAGGGATTTATTGGGCAGCAGTTCAGGACACTGTTCTGTCATGTGAAGGCTTTTTTGATTTTGGCTATGGGGATTTGTTTGCACACGTTTACCTTTTTTATTTAGTTTGGTTAATATCGCTTTAAGGAAGTTTTTGGCGGCTCTTTTTACCGCATCTCACTTTTGAGTTCAAGGTCATGCATCCGCTCAGTTACTTCCTGAGTGTTGAACGGTTTGTTTCCTGAGTGTTGAACGGTTTGTTTCTAGCCGGCTCAGCTTTCTAGGATCTGAAGTTTGAACAGGATTTATCTGCTGGTGTGGATTGGATTCCTGGTTACCCATTGGATGAGTCTCTCCAGCATGGTTGGGGTGTAGAGGTGCCGGTTTAAATAATTATTTATCTATGCTTAGAATTTTATTCTATTTTTTTTATATATTGAAATTAGAGTATAAGGGAAATAAAGGGCTTCTTTATTTAAAATGGATGCCGATTCCAAGCTTTCTCTGTTATTTGATAAATGTCCTTATTGTGCAGATGCCCAGGTTATACCTCCTGTGCAATGTTGTTCTCCTTGCCTTAATAAGATTTTATTATCTAAGGATAAGGATTGCTTATCTGAGACTTCTTTTTCTCAGGATAAAGCTGTTCAGGAGTTGTCTCAGCCTTCTGTTCCTCTCAGTCAGTTTCTGGGAATGTTTGTTTACTGGGCAGTTGACTTCTGCAGTTTCTGCAGCCCAAAGTGCTTTACCTAGTTCTGGTAAAGGGAAGAGGAAATCTAAGAACATTTCTATGGGTTCTGATTCCGCCATGACTGATTTGGTTAGTCTTTCTCAGTTATCTAGCGAGGATCATTCCTCTGCAGCTTCTGAGGGCGAGATCTCTGATTCAGAATCTGCAGTTCTTAGTACAATAGATTCTGAGGAGGTTAATTTTAGATTTAAACTGGAGCGTCTCCGTTTACTTTTGAAGGAGGTTTTAGCTACTTTGGATGACTTGCTCCTAAAAAGGCTAATAAACTGAATAGAGCTTTTGATGTCAAGCCTAAATCTGTGGAGGTTTTTCCTGTTCCAGATCACATGACTGACATTATATCTCAGGAATGGGAGAAGCCAGGTGTTCCTTTTAACCCATCTCCTGTGTTTTAAAAGATGTTTCCGGTGGCTGTTTCAGTGCGAAATCTGTGGCGCACTGTTCCTAGAGTAGAGGGCGCTATATCTACCTTAGCCAAGAGAACTACTATTAATCTTGAGGATAGTTTCTCTTTTAGAGACCCTATGGATAATAAACTGGAGGGTTATTTAAGAAAGATTTTTCTTCATCAAGGTTTGCAGTAGCAACCAGTTGCTAGTATTGTGACAGTTGCTGGTGCAGCCTCTTATTGGTGTGACTCATTGTCTGATCTAATTTCAGAGGAGACTACTATAGAGGAAATCCAGGATAAGATCAAGGGGCCCATTTATCATTGTGCGAGCGGACATGATCCAACATTGCGAATCATGTCAGCTGCACATCGATAAATGCTGACAGCATACGCTTGTTCTTGTGAACTGCTGGTGCAATGCTGCCCCCCCTGCAGATTCACAGCCAATCGGCCGCTAGCAGGGAGTGTCAATCAACCTGATTGTATTGAATCAGATTGATTTCTGGCGATGTCTGTTCGCCACCTCAGAGCAGGCGGACAGGTTATTGAGCAGTGATCTTTAGACCACTGCTTCATAACTTGTGTTTCTGGTGAGCCTGAAGGCTCGCCAGAAACATGGGGCATCAAACTCCATACGGAGCTTGATAAATAGGCCCCTATGGCTCTAAAGCTGGCTAATACTTTTATCTGTGATGCCAGTATGCAAGTTGTTAGGCTGGGAGCCAATATGTCTAGTTTTGCAATACTAGCTTGCAGAGCTCTTTGGTTAAAGTCTTGGTCTTCGGATGTGACTTCCAAATCCAATCTTCTGTGTCTACCTTTTAAGGGTAAGACTTTATTTGGTCCTGGTCAGTAAGAGATCATTTCCACGGTTACTGGTAGAAAGGGAGGGTTTTTTTACCACAGGATAAGAAGAATAGACCCAAATGTCGTCAGACTTCTAATTTTCCTGCCTTTCATAACTTCAAGGGCAGAGATCTTCCTTGTCTTCTAAATCTGAGCAAGCAAAGACTTCTTGGAGAGCTATCCAGCCCTGGAACAAGGTTAAGCAATCCAGAAAGCCCTCGGCTGATGCTAAGTCAGGATGAAGGGGCTGCCCCTGATTAAGTTCTGGATCAGGTAGGGGGCAGGCTTTCCTTCTTTCAGCAGACTTGGAATTGCGATGTTCCAGATCCTTGGGCAGTGGATGTAGTCTCTCAGGGATACAGGATAGGATTCAAGTCTTGTCCCCCCAGGGACAGATTCTTATTATCAAGATTATCTGTAAACCAGGTAAAGAGAGAGGCTGCATAAGGAATTTGTCCTCTCTGGGAGTGATTATCCCAGTTCCTCTAGCAGACCATTGTCAGGGATTTTATTAAAATCTTTTTGTAGTTCCCAAAAAGGAGGGAACTTTTTGACCCATTCTAGACCTCAAGTCTCTCAACAAGTTTCTCAAGGTCCCATCCTTTAAAATGGAGACTATTCATTCTATTCTCCCTCTAGTTCAAAAGGATCAGTTTATGACCACTATAGACCTAAAGGATGCGTATCTTCGAGTGCCTATCCACACGGAAAATTTCAAGTTCCTGAGGTTCGCATTTTAGGATCAATATTTCCATTTTGTAGCCCTGCCTTTTGTCCTCGCCACTGCTCCTCGAATCTTTAGGAAGATTCTAGGGGCTCTTTTGGCTGGGGCCAGATCTCTAGGGATTGCAGTGGCTCCTTACCTGGATGATATCTTGGTCCAGGTGCCATCTTTTCAGTTAGCAAGATCCCTTACAGATTCTCTGTTAGCTATTCTCTGCTCTCATGGGTGGAAGGTGAATCTAGGGAAAAATTCCTTGGTGCCAAGTACCAGGGTATGTTTTCTGGGGACAATAATAGACTCAGTATCTAGTAAGATTTTTTTTTTTGATGGAGGTCAGAAAATTCAAGCTTCTGGAGGCCTGTCATTCTCTTCAGTCCTCTATTCATCCATCAGTGGCAGTATGCATGAAAGTAATTGGTCTCATGGTGGCATCTATGAACATTATTCTGTTTGCTTGCTTCCATCTGAGACCTCTACAGTTATGTATGCTCAATCAATGGAACATATACCACTCAGATCTCTCTCAGAGGATAGTTTTAGACTCTGAGACAAGGATTTCTCTGTCTTGGTGGATCTCTCAAGACCATTTGTTTCCTGAGACCTTCTTGGGAGATTGTGACCATGGATTCCAGTCTGTTAGGCTGGGGAGCAGTTTGGGGGTATATAAGAGCTCAGGGAGTTTGGACTCAGGAGGAGTCTGCCCTCCCTATAAATATCTTAGAATTGAGAGCAATTCTTAATGCTCTAAAAGCTTGGCCTCAACTGAGTTTAGTCCGGATTATCAGATTTCAATCAGACAACATCACTTTGGTGGCGTATATCAACCACCAAGGAGGAACTCTGAGCTTGTTAGCTATAAAGGAGGTGACTTGCATTTTTCAGTGGGCAGAGTCTCACAATTGTCATCTCTCTGCCATTCATATCCTAGGGGTGCACAACTGAGAAGCGGATTATCTAAGCATGCAGACATTTCATCCAGGGGAATGGACTCTCCATCCAAAAGTTTTTTCAATGTTAACCCTCAAATGAGGAGTTCTGGATCTGATGGCATGTCGTCTAAACACCAAGCTTCCAATATACGGAGCACGATCACGAGATCCTCAAGCAGCTCTGCTAGACACCCTGGCAGTTCCTCCGGGTGCCCTCCTTCCTTGGGTGATAGCTTGTATCAAACAAGAGGAGGATTCGGTGATTCTAATAGCTCCAGCATGGCCTTGCAGAACTTGGTTTGTGGACCTAGTGAAGATGTCATTTCCCCTGTGGAAATTGCCTCTGAGGAAGGATATTCTACTTCAGGGTCCTTTCCTCCATCCGATCTTAGTCTCTCTGAAGCTGACTGCTTGGAGATTGAATGCTTAGTCTTGTCCAGACAAGGTTTTTCTGTGAAGGTTATTGAGACTATGATTCAGGCTTGTAAGCCTGTTACTCGCAAGATATATTATATACTATGGCGTAAATACCTTCATTGGTGAGGATCTAGGGGTTTTCTTTGAGTCAAGTGAGAATTCCCCATTTTCTGTCCTTTCTTCAGGAGGGGCTGGAGAAGGGTTTATCAGTCAGTACCCTAAAGGGTTAGATTTTGGCTCTGTCGATTCTTCTGTAGAAGTGTGTGTGCAATTTTGCCAGATGTTCAATCTTTTGTCCAGGTTTTGGTTAGAATCAGGCCTGTGTTTAGGTCATTTGCTCCTCCTTAGAATCTTAACCAGAGCTCTGACCTGACACATGTTAAATTCAACTGCTCTCAAGCAATTACATTTACTTTCAACTTGTAATACGCAAGCTCCATCGAGAGGTGCAAACAACAGCCTCAATAAACCCCTTTTCACTTCCGTGCAACAGTTAGTGTGCCACTCGTAATCTTAATGGACTGATGTTTTTTTATTAATTGGGGATAAAGCCCTTGATATAAGGGATTCTTTTGTAGATGCAATGAGGCTGATTTAAAAAAAATATTTTGCTTCTGCCCAAAGTTCTATTAGATTTCTTACTCAGGGAAAAAAGCCTGCAGAAAACATCTTTGCTAGATTTTAAAGATACACATACATAACCCCCCAAAAATATGATATTTGGGGGGGGTGCCAAAACATTAAGAAGGAAAAACAAAGAAATACAATTAAAAGTAAAATATACACAGTGTGTGTGTGTGTATATATATATATATATATATATATATATATATATATATATATATATATATATATATATATATATATATATATATATATATATATATATATATATATATAAGCAAAAAGAGTCAGTTGCACTCTCACAAACAGTTCTCCAAGGGCCAGGGTGCTAGAGTAGTTGAAATGTAGCAAAACAGGAAACAGCACTCTCTGGACTTAAGTAAAAAACAAGTAGTTTATTCAGTAACGTTTCGGGGAATGCTCCCCTTCATCAGACCAACAACATACAAGTGAGACAAACTTTTAAGCATACACAAACCCCTCCCCCTAGTGCAAAAAACCGCCAAAAATGGTTGCCATAGCAACCAAACAACCAGTTCAAAGTAAATACATTTACCAATGCAACAATGACATCAAAGAAACCAGATCATTATGTTTAATTAGCATCAGGTCAATTAGCAAATCAACACATCATCCTACCACATAATACACCTGCTGTATATTAGTACTTCTAATACCCCAGTGGCAGTGTGTCCTTTTAAAGAGACATATCACAATATTATTAGCTAAGTACAGGAAAACAAGAATGTGTAGAAAAAAGGGGTTGAAAAAACGTTTAGTTAAACATCGGCACCTCATCATATTGAAATGCAATTCACGTAATGCACTTATAGTTGATGCCTAACTCATAATACCCGTACTACATAGTCAGGGGTCATGTGTACCATAAATGCTATAGACGCAAGTAACGGCAAACTCGTTATACAGATACCTCAAACGATGTGACCGTATTACATGCACAAAGTGTAGCACGACCTATGTAATCGCCCTGTTCAGCATCGGACCAACCTCGCGCTGAATCTAGCACAGTTACTAGCGGAACAACAAGGGATATGCGCATGCGTGGAAACCCGGCGCAGTCCAGCCCCCAATGCTCCAGCCAGGTACCTAATAGGATAGAAAGGACAAGCCCCCACACCGGACAAACAGTGTTATTAAAATGGCATGGTAAGAGGGCCCCAAGGTACTACTAAGGGAAGGAAGGGTCCGGGTCATGAACGTAATAAATGCAGCAGGATATGCAGTAGAAGATAGTACAACACCCCTAATACCCAGATATCAGGAGTCACCCACTTAGGTCTAGTAACCCAGCTAGTTCAGTCTGACATACACGATGAGAAGGGTATATGCGTCTGTCATTTCTAACCTGTCAGCACCGGTCTTGCGGTCAAGACACCTATTGTCCGTGCATAGGCAATTTTACAGGGTCACAAAAAGGATGTCTATAAGTGTGCGCATGCGTGTAAGCCATGCCCAGTCAATTATTACTGTGTAAGGCAAGGTCCCTGATAGGCCGTCTGGGACAAGCCCCTATCCCTGTGTGAGTGACAGTTTTGCTATGAGATAGGGGGGCAGGGGTCCAAAGTCAAAAGATATGTCGGTCACAGTATGCTTCAGGCTGATGCTATGATTACAGGTTTGCTAGAGCCCGGTGGCCCAGAATTATAAGGATCGCTATAAAGGAAAAGAGACCCCTAAACTAATGTGAATAAATACATAGTACAGGCAGGTCCCATCCCCCTAGATACAGAAAATACTAGTGCTAACAGGGTTCCGTAGTGCAATGTTAGTAGCACCAGCACTCAGTGATGTGTCAACACTGCGGTGTGCATCAAAAGTAACATCCACTAATGTACATAACAGAAACAACCTAAATAAGGGTACACCCATTGGGCACCCCTCCTGGAGGATAAATATGGGCAGAGCCTACAGCCAATCAGCAACCAGACTACATGAACCCACTGTGGAAAAAGAATGCAAACATAGTATCAGATACTGTACAAACTAAATTAATCCCCTTAGAAAGATACAACCAGATACATTAGAAGCGTAAACAGCTTAGTTCATAAAAAACAATGCCAGTCTATCCCCATGTTCAAACCTCTGGGGTGTATAGTGTCCAGTTTGAAAATCCACTCGGCCTCCTTCTGTAGGAGACGGGTGTCCCTGTCACCTCCCCTAGGCATTGGGGGTACATGATCGATGAGTTTAAATCTCAGGTCCGCCACAGAGTGACCCTTCTCCATAAAATGTCTGGCCACCGGTTGGTCACTCTTGCCTTTCTCAATTGCCGTCCGGATGGCACTCCTGTGATTAGCCATCCTTTTCTTAATGTCATCTGACGTCTTACCTATATAGAATAGGCCACAGTTGCAATTCAGCATGTACACCACAAATTTTGTGGTACACGTAAGGAAATGCTTGATCTTGTAGCTTGTGTTATTGTGTGGATGTTTGAACTGCTTGCATTGCAGCATGGCGTTACACGTTACACAACTCGGGCACTTGTAGGAGCCCCTTTTGGTGTTTGTCTTGACCTTGCTGTAGCTATCAGTTGGATCAGTGTTCATTAAGATGTCTTTTAGGTTTCTTCCCCTCTTATATCCAATTCTGGGTGGTCCATAGTCGTGGTATGGTAATGTTGGATCAGTCTGGACAATATCCCATTTCTCTTTTAAAGTAACTCCTAGTGTTCTCGTGCTAGGGGTGTATGCAGTGACAAAATTCATCCTCTTCTGTTGGTCTCTTTTTGGCATTTTCATGCTCAACTGGGCCCTTGCTTCCTTTATAGTGTTACCATTGTATCCTCTGCTGTAAAACCGTGATTCCATTTCTTTCAGTTGTACCTCACGGTTTTCCTCTGATGTGTTATTGCGGATGACTCTCAGCAGCTGTGCCTTGGGAATGGCTTTTATGAGTGATCTTGGATGGTAACTAGAAGCATGTAGCAGTGTGTTTCTGTCGGTAGACTTTTTAAATAAGGTGGTACCCAATCTGTTGTTTACCTTATAAATTCTTAGATCCAGGAAATCCACTTCATTGTAGCTGGACACTTCCTTCAATTGAACCTGTCCCCCTATAGTGTTCAGGGATTGAGACATCCGCCAGTTGTTTATCTATTTCAGTTTTATAATCTTGATAATCCTGCAGAAGGGGCGAAGACCGCATACACGCAGGGGCGGATTTTGGAAGAAGACCCCCACTACCCCGCAGGAGGAGGAGGATGTAACGGTCAATCTTAGCCAGCATGTCCTGAATGACAACGAAAGGCGGGTACTTATGAAGGGCCTCTCCTTTGTACCCACAACTAAGGCTGATGACTTCACTACTTATATTGACAGTATGCGTTTCCAGAGGCAGCTGAAATTGGGTGACTTTTTCCAGGGAAAGGGATTGGAAGAAAACAGACACCCCTTTAAGAAACCAAGTACATTTGAACCACCCACGACGAATCCAAGTATTAGAACTTATACTCGCCTTATCCAACAAAGATTGGGACAGAGGGAGCAAGGCCTAACTAGAAATAATATGACAACAACTGACTGGGAAGCTGTTCAATCCCTTAGAAATGACTCTACCATTGTCATACGCCCAGCGGACAAGGGTGGTGCGGTTGTTCTGCAGGATTATCAAGATTATAAAACTGAAATAGATAAACAACTGGCGGATGTCTCAACCTACAAAGCCTTACCTTGTGACCCCACGATTACATATAAAGCACGGATTGACTCAGTTATTGAACATGCAGCACAAATGAACTGGATAGACCCTACCACCAAGGAATGGCTAACCACTAACAACCCAGTCAGGCCAATTCTCTATACACTCCCCAAGATACACAAACAATTGGTACATCCACCTGGACGCCCCATTGTCTCAGCACGGGGGTCACTCCTACAACCCCTGGCTAAATATGTTGACTCTATGCTACAACCACTGGTTGTAAACATGCGCTCATACTTAAGAGACTCCACCACACTCATTGCATATCTCACTGACATATCTGACATAGAACCAGGAGACGTGCTTGCCAGTCTTGACGTCACAAGCCTCTATACTATTATACCGCACGAAATGGGGATGGAGATAATTACCAACTGCCTTGAAAGATGCCCATATGTGGGTCCCCCTACCAGCTTTATTATTGAACTTCTATCTCTATGTCTTAAGCTGAACTACTTTAAATTCGAAAGGAGATTTTATCTTCAGCTCATGGGAACGGCCATGGGCTCGAATATGGCACCTGCTTTTGCAAACTTATTCATGGAACATATGGAGGAAAAGGTGTTCAAGGTATATGACAATCAACAAGTACGCTTTTACAAGCGCTACATTGATGATATCGTTGTGGTCTGGAGAGGCACGATTGAGTCCTTTGGCGAGTGGGTCAAATCCCTGAACACTATAGGGGGACAGGTTCAATTGAAGGAAGTGTCCAGCTACAATGAAGTGGATTTCCTGGATCTAAGAATTTATAAGGTAAACAACAGATTGGGTACCACCTTATTTAAAAAGTCTACCGACAGAAACACACTGCTACATGCTTCTAGTTACCATCCAAGATCACTCATAAAAGCCATTCCCAAGGCACAGCTGCTGAGAGTCATCCGCAATAACACATCAGAGGAAAACCGTGAGGTACAACTGAAAGAAATGGAATCACGGTTTTACAGCAGAGGATACAATGGTAACACTATAAAGGAAGCAAGGGCCCAGTTGAGCATGAAAATGCCAAAAAGAGACCAACAGAAGAGGATGAATTTTGTCACTGCATACACCCCTAGCACGAGAACACTAGGAGTTACTTTAAAAGAGAAATGGGATATTGTCCAGACTGATCCAACATTACCATACCACGACTATGGACCACCCAGAATTGGATATAAGAGGGGAAGAAACCTAAAAGACATCTTAATGAACACTGATCCAACTGATAGCTACAGCAAGGTCAAGACAAACACCAAAAGGGGCTCCTACAAGTGCCCGAGTTGTGTAACGTGTAACGCCATGCTGCAATGCAAGCAGTTCAAACATCCACACAATAACACAAGCTACAAGATCAAGCATTTGTGGTGTACATGCTGAATTGCAACTGTGTCCTATTCTATATAGGTAAGACGTCAGATGACATTAAGAAAAGGATGGCTAATCACAGGAGTGCCATCCGGACGGCAATTGAGAAAGGCAAGAGTGACCAACCGGTGGCCAGACATTTTATGGAGAAGGGTCACTCTGTGGCGGACCTGAGATTTAAACTCATCGATCATGTACCCCCAATGCCTAGGGGAGGTGACAGGGACACCCGTCTCCTACAGAAGGAGGCCGAGTGGATTTTCAAACTGGACACTATACACCCCAGAGGTTTGAACATGGGGATAGACTGGCATTGTTTTTTATGAACTAAGCTGTTTACGCTTCTAATGTATCTGGTTGTATCTTTCTAAGGGGATTAATTTAGTTTGTACAGTATCTGATACTATGTTTGCATTCTTTTTCCACAGTGGGTTCATGTAGTCTGGTTGCTGATTGGCTGTAGGCTCTGCCCATATTTATCCTCCAGGAGGGGTGCCCAATGGGTGTACCCTTATTTAGGTTGTTTCTGTTATGTACATTAGTGGATGTTACTTTTGATGCACACCGCAGTGTTGACACATCACTGAGTGCTGGTGCTACTAACATTGCACTACGGAACCCTGTTAGCACTAGTATTTTCTGTATCTAGGGGGATGGGACCTGCCTGTACTATGTATTTATTCACATTAGTTTAGGGGTCTCTTTTCCTTTATAGCGATCCTTATAATTCTGGGCCACCGGGCTCTAGCAAACCTGTAATCATAGCATCAGCCTGAAGCATACTGTGACCGACATATCTTTTGACTTTGGACCCCTGCCCCCCTATCTCATAGCAAAACTGTCACTCACACAGGGATAGGGGCTTGTCCCAGACGGCCTATCAGGGACCTTGCCTTACACAGTAATAATTGACTGGGCATGGCTTACACGCATGCGCACACTTATAGACATCCTTTTTGTGACCCTGTAAAATTGCCTATGCACGGACAATAGGTGTCTTGACCGCAAGACCGGTGCTGACAGGTTAGAAATGACAGACGCATATACCCTTCTCATCGTGTATGTCAGACTGAACTAGCTGGGTTACTAGACCTAAGTGGGTGACTCCTGATATCTGGGTATTAGGGGTGTTGTACTATCTTCTACTGCATATCCTGCTGCATTTATTACGTTCATGACCCGGACCCTTCCTTCCCTTAGTAGTACCTTGGGGCCCTCTTACCATGCCATTTTAATAACACTGTTTGTCCGGTGTGGGGGCTTGTCCTTTCTATCCTATTAGGTACCTGGCTGGAGCATTGGGGGCTGGACTGCGCCGGGTTTCCACGCATGCGCATATCCCTTGTTGTTCCGCTAGTAACTGTGCTAGATTCAGCGCGAGGTTGGTCCGATGCTGAACAGGGCGATTACATAGGTCATGCTACACTTTGTGCATGTAATACGGTCACATCGTTTGAGGTATCTGTATAACGAGTTTGCCGTTACTTGCGTCTATAGCATTTATGGTACACATGACCCCTGACTATGTAGTACGGGTATTATGAGTTAGGCATCAACTATAAGTGCATTACGTGAATTGCATTTCAATATGATGAGGTGCCGATGTTTAACTAAACGTTTTTTCAACCCCTTTTTTCTACACATTCTTGTTTTCCTGTACTTAGCTAATAATATTGTGATATGTCTCTTTAAAAGGACACACTGCCACTGGGGTATTAGAAGTACTAATATACAGCAGGTGTATTATGTGGTAGGATGATGTGTTGATTTGCTAATTGACCTGATGCTAATTAAACATAATGATCTGGTTTCTTTGATGTCATTGTTGCATTGGTAAATGTATTTACTTTGAACTGGTTGTTTGGTTGCTATGGCAACCATTTTTGGCGGTTTTTTGCACTAGGGGGAGGGGTTTGTGTATGCTTAAAAGTTTGTCTCACTTGTATGTTGTTGGTCTGATGAAGGGGAGCATTCCCCGAAACGTTACTGAATAAACTACTTGTTTTTTACTTAAGTCCAGAGAGTGCTGTTTCCTGTTTTGCTATATATATTAATATATATATATATATATATATATATATATATATATATATATATATTAATATATATATATATATTTATATATATATATATATATATATATATATATATATATATAATTTTATATATATATAATTTTATATATATATATATAATAATATATATATATTAATATATATATATTAATATATATATATTAATATATATATATTAATATATATATATTAATATATATATATTAATATATATATATATATATATAGCAAAACAGGAAACAGCACTCTCTGGATCTCTGAAGCTCTGAAATGCAAATCGTCAGGACCAATAATGCAAAGAGTCCGCTCAGGCTGCTCCAATTCAGATTGTCAAGTCCATGATCATCATTTCTGTAAAACTTGGAAAGCAAAGGGTCGCTACATAGAGTAATCTTTTATTGCTACAAATGAATATAGATAAACTAATAGTATCAACTCAAAAGTGTGATGGCACCAAATGGTAGACTGGTGCTATTAAGACAGGCTGACACTCATGGTCCTCAGCTAACTGCACTCCGTTTTCCACAACTTCATCAATTCTAGAAAACATGAAGCACTAAGGGGTCACCACATAGCATAATCTTGTATTTATACAGATAAGTATGACTGTACAAATATTGTCAACTCACAAGTATGTTGGCACCAAGGATGAAATGGTTCAAATAGAGCAGGCTGGCACTCACAGCTCCACCACATGATAGGGGATTTGCCGGGGAAATTAAAGTGAAAAAAGATTTTTAAAAATATTTACACAAATTGTTATCATGTGTCAGCCAAAATAAAATACTTTAAAAAAAAAAAAAAAAGTATCAAATCTTTTTTAAAAAGATAACTTTTTTGTCTATTTGCAACGCGTTCCTCAGTCACTGCTGACTACACATACAATGCAAATAATCTAATAGGGAGTGGTATTAAATATGCACTGTAAAATAAAATCTTTTCACAAATATACTGTTGGCTCAAACAAACCAGAATAAAAACAAACATAAAAAAGATTTTACCAGAGCATTCTTACATTCCCCAATAATGGCCTAGATTATGGGTGGAGTGCTTATGTTAGCGCAAGGAGCGTAAACACGATTGCGAGATTGCGGTGTACTTTACGCTCAAATCCATTTTACAAGTGGTTTGCTGTTAAAAAACTAGTTTGTGCAGTAATTTACTCTCCCCATATTTTCTTAGGGTAGAATTGAGCGGTAATGTGAGCTTGTATTACAAGTTTAAAGTAAATGTAATTGCGCAAACGCAATCGCATTTACCTCTCAAACTTCAGATGAACCCCTAAACCGCCACCCCCTACATCACAAACTACCACTTTACACTATTAACCCCTAAACCACCACACCCCCATGGCAAAGTAAGCTTCTACACTATTAAACACTAAACTGTCACACCTACACATCGCAAAGTAACTTTCTACACTATTAACCCCTAAGTCATCAGCCCCCCAATGCAAAGTAACCCACTATACTATAACCCCTAAACTGCCAGCTCCCCAACACAAAGTAACCCACTAAGATCTAAACTCCCTAACCTAACACCCCCTAAGTTATTTCATATTAGAATAACTGTAGCTTTAAATACCATTACTGTTAAAAAAAACAACTAACATTACAGTAAAAAAAAAACTAACATTAAAAAAACTACCATTACAAAAAATAGCAAACAAATTACAAAAAATTAAAAGAGTTATGTCTATTCTAAAACCCCCTGCAAAAAAACACCCACCCCAAAATAAAAAAAATCTATTCTAAAACTAAACTACAAATAGCCCTTTAAAGGGTCTTTTGTAGGGCATTAACCTAAAGTTTGATGGAAAAAAAACTACTTTAAAAAGTGCCCTGAATGGGGCATTTGGCTGGTCATTGTCCATTTAGTTATTTTGCTGCCCAGAGAAAAGAAAAAAAACCTAATCTTTAAAAAAAAAAAAAAAAAAAAAACACTAAACCCCAAGATGGTACCAATGATGAATCCAGTCTCCATCTTCATCCCGACTGTGGTCCATTTTCTTATCTTCATCCCAGTGTTGGTGGTGGTCTTCATCCATCTTCAACAGAGAGGTCCTCTTCATACGGTCACCAGCCGCACACTTAATTTTGAATGCAAGGTACCCCTTTTATATAGGGGTACCCTTGTATTCCTGAATTCATGTTCAAATTCTAATCAGCCAATCGAATGAAAGCTTTTTATATATATATATATATATATATATATATATATATATATATATATATATATATATATATATATATATACAGTAATGGTTGTTTTTTTTTAAAAAAGGAAGGTTCATTTTAGTAAATGAAAAATGTTAGTAAATTACTTTGCATTGGGGGGCTGGTGATTTAGGGGTTAATAGTGTAGTGAAGACTTTGCGATGTGGTGATGGTCGTTTAGGGGATAATAATGTAGTCAGAACTTTGCAATGTGTGGAGGTTTAGGAGTTATTAGAGTAAGGGTCTGATGGCAATTCGGGTTTTCGCACGCCATATTGCAAGTTCGGCTTGTTGGGTTAGCGCAAAAGGTTTACTTCTAGCGCCGTTAGCACTCTAGTGAAAGCTCTAATTAGCGCTCCCCTTGTAATCAAGCCCAATGTCATTAAATTGAGACTCAAATAGTGGCCATAGTGATCAATACACAAAAAAATTATATTCATATGCTATTGGATCTGTTCTTAATCACCACTTATTGCTTAAAGGACCAGTAACTACAGTAGATTTGCATAATCAACACATGCATGGTAAAAAGACAATGCAATAGCACTTAGTCTTAAATTCAAATGAGTAAAAGTTTTTTTTTTCTTACAAATTTCAAAGTTATGTCTATTTCCCCTCCCCCTATATCATGTGACAGCGATCAGACTGTGCACATTTTGTTGAAGTAAGTTGGAAAGTTGTTTAAAACTGCATGCTCTATCTGAATCATAAAAGTTTATTTTTTTCTTGAGTGTCCTTTTAAAGGGACAGATAAAAGATAGATAATCCCTTTTACCCATTCCCCAGTTTTGCATAAGGAACGCTGTTATATTAATAGTCTTTTTACCTCTGTGATTACCTTGTATCTAAGCATCTTCTGACAGCCCCCTGATCACATGACTTTTTATTTATTATCTATTGACTTGCATTTAGTACTGTGTTGTGCTAACTCTTAAAAAAACTCCTTGCGTATGAACAGAATGGGATCTGTATGGTCCACATGAACTAGCAGTGTCCTGTTGTAAATAGCAAATAAAAAAAAACATGTGATAAGAGGCTGCCTGTAGTGGCTTAGAAACAGGCAGAGAATTTGGAGGTTTAAATTTTATAAAGTAAATTAATATAACAATGTTAGTTGTGCAAAGCTGGGGAATGTGCTGTAAAGGCATTATCTTATTTTAAACAATAGCAATTTTCGTGTAGACTGTCCCTTTAAATGAATATAGAATAATGTCATTTGCAAAGGATAGTAAATACATCACCTTTTTGTATGCTGATTATTTATGGTTCATATAAGCGATGGGTTTAAACAGTCTATAAAGAGGTGTTATCACAACGGGCTGCAATTTGTTCAAACACCAAAAAATAACATCATCAGAAAAGAACACATTGGTAAATGGGGAAAAAGGAGACGCAGAGGCGCCAATGGCCTAATAACATTTGCACATGAGTAGAACAATGTGAAGTGGAGTGGTACTCACAAAAGTGGAGCACCCAAAAGGTGCAAGTGGTGCAGGCTCGATCAATTGGCAGTGGTCCAGCTCACTGTGTATCCACAATGGAAACACTCAGGTAGATAACAGGGCAGCAACCCAAACTTCTATTTCTGTGTGTGAAAAACAACACCCATAGCCCAGTACAGTTTGACTATAAATAAATCCGCAATTACTGGTCAAACTTACAGTGAGGGGCGCACCTCCTGGTGCAATATAGGCAAGCTGGAACCTCTCAGTCACCCAGTAGACTGTGCTCAGGCATAGGTGGAATCCAATCGCCAGCCACACGGCGTATATATCCAAACAAAATAAAATCCTAAAAATTGACAGCAAGTGTATCACAAACAGGTATTTATTAAAAACAAAGCAACATGTTTCTTAGCCCCTCTAGTGCTGTTTCCTCAGGCTATACAATAAAAAATATAAAAGTAGATACACTTGCTATATACACATCAAAAAGCTTTTCATTGGTTAATTGGGCCTACCCACCCCCTTCACCAATCCAATCCCATCTGTGTGCACATATTCATAAACTCCTACATTCTGTCATCAACACAGCTGATGCATAATCCTAATAGTGATGTCATCAAAATACAACATTGAGCCACATTCTGACCCCATCAATATATGTGTAGGGGTATATACTTGTCTCTCGGGTGCAACAGACCCCATATGAACTCACAAAGATGGCAAAGTATCTAAAAGGCTGTATAATAACATGTATATAATAATACCATTGAGATACTGACCTACCAATTGCTTTGCCATTGAATATAAGTATGATCCATCAGTGGACCTAATAATACCAATCGATCATCTTGCTAAACTGGTACATATAATATAATATAATCAGAGAAAATGTGTGTAGTGAAAACCTTGAAACGTTACTAAAAAATCAAAAGTACTCAATACAAACAAATAACGTCTCCAAAGACGCCGCCAGTAACGTCAACTGGGTGTGTGTAAAGGTCTGTCCAATCCTCTGTCATATAGTCAGTATCTGAGGCATACAAGTCTAATGCTTAGAATCGTCATCTGCATATTGGGATGGTCTGTCCAATCCTCTGTTGTATGGTCAGTATCTAAGGGGACGTGTGGACTGACGTATATGTTAAAAGCTTGAGACTGTCATCTCAATAGTAAGAGTGTAACCTTATTGTTAGCCTTCAGCTCATGGGCTCTAGGAACAGTACATGATAAACAAAAGGGTTCCCATGACAACTGAAGATATGTCACCAAGCCTAAAAATATTGCCTGTATTAATAGATGGCTCTTGTAGTGTGTCTCGGTACCCCAGACTGGGTATACCCACTGAAGTCAGCTTCCTCCCACCAAACGCCAACCCATTAACCTCCACTGGATACCTGCCGCTATTAGAATAACGGCCACTGCAAGTTGTTATAGCTACCCTCAAGAACATTAGCCAAGACTGAATGCTTGAGGGTCAAAATAGGAACTGCTTTATTGCACAGAAAACAAAGCTTTTATACATTTCCAACAAATGGGGGTAGTTACTACATAATCAATAGAAACAAATATTATACAATGAGACAAACATCAGATAATGGTTAGTTAAACAAGATTCTAATCACATCCTGACCTACAAAAGGACAATGGATGACTCACACAATAACAGAAAGACACTTCACAACTAGACTAGATAACAACAGGGGGTCCCAACATTAGAGCAGGAGGTTTAAATTAGCTCAAACATTCTGAGTCTGACTCTAGGGGGGGGGGTTGCAGCAGACAATGCTGGATTGGGCTGTCACCTTATACTCCAACAAAACACAGGAATCTTCAAGGCCCCTCAAGTTCCAGGGTCCATAGTCGGTGGGGAGGAGGCTGGCCTGTATTCCTCTCCAAGTACAAAAGTAACGGAAGCTTCCATTACAGCTCTTACGAGTAGTAATTAAACTTATACTACAACATGCCAATGAAAGTGACATAGTATGTAAATAAACACAATATAGCTAACATATGTGTGAAAAATAGTGATATGTGATTAAGCGTGTGTAAGGCAAAAAGAAGGCAAAACTAAATGTACTGATAATATAACATATGAAATGCCAGCTTCACCTTAAGGGGGAATAGATATGTGAAAAATCATGAGTGTGTGATAGATAGTGTATAAGGCGGTTAATAACTATAACTAAATGTACTAACCATGCAAAATGAGAGTACCCGGGTAAAACTTGGAGGGGAAAAAGAATAAGGATGTGTAAACAAATGCTAATAATTGGTGAAAAAAAATAAAATTATATATATATATATATATATATATATATATATATATATATATATATATATATATATATATATATATGAACCCCTTGATGAAATAGGGGTTGTGGTTGCACAATACATAACTAATGTGTATGTGTATAAATAACCCTCAAAATAATCATGAACAATAAGTGGTTAAAATCCTAGGAGAATATGGTAATAAAATGTAATTTAGTGTGTGCCTAACCTAATCTTATGAAAAAAATGTTATGTTGTACTCATACACATTGATAATTGTCATCACTAAGGGTCGCATTTTGCTCGGGCACCTAAAAGTGACATCATCAAGGAGAGCCACAAATCTATGATCACTACAGAATGACATAATTTAAACAACCATGGTTTGTTCGGATGCCTTAAAGTGACGCCATCAAAGAGGGAGATCTAGGGTCACTACAGAATGACATCATTTAAAAGAAGACATGTAGTAGTTGCTGTGGCAATGTCTGATACACAACCAATATTTAAAATATAAATTTCAACACTATTTTAAATAATATCACCTAAACTAAAAACAAACATTTTTTATTTATTATTAAATAGTGCAGAATTATATAACATTATTTTAGCGCCAAGTTTATAAAACAAAGTATTTCAAAGAATTTTTAGCAAGAACTTATTTACATTTTGTATTACGCCGCTCCTGGCTCTACTGAGCGGGTCTGTTATTTACCTAAGCGCATCGCAGCATGCTGTCTAGTCACAGCCGGCCCGGTCGCGTCATTAAACTCAATGTTGCTCGCTCGCTCCCTCCCGATCCTATACAATCGGGCTGATTGACACCCCCTGCTAGAGGCCGATTTGGCCACGAATCTGCAGGAGGCGGCATTGCACAAGCAGTTCTGGTGAACTGCTTGTGCAATGTTAAATAACAACAGCGTATGTTGTCGGCATTCAGCGATGTCTGTCGGACATGATACGCTACAGCGTATCATGTTGGACAGACATTGATAAATTGGCCCCTAGGGGTTAGATATAGATACTTAGCCAAGGACTTTACTCTCAAGGACTGGAACATCTTAACACAATCCTTAGGACTGTACAAAACGGTCTTGCACTTGATTACACAATTGAACCGAGATAGTGTTCGATAGCTCCAAAATTATTGTGAAGAAAAGGATTAATAGAGATACTTTCTAGTGATAACACTGATTTGATCAGGTTGTACTCTTATATGTAACTAGTTTGATAGTTTGTTTTCTCTGTGATTTTCTAAAGACTGCTACTACATAACCCTGTCTGCCTGCTCAGAGCAGGCGGACAGACATTGCCACAAATCAACCCGATCGAGTACGATTGGGTTGATTGACAACCCCCTGCTGACGGCCGATTGGCCGCGAATCTGCAGGGTGCGGCGTTGCACCAGCAGTTCACAAGAGCTGCTGGTGCAATGCTAAATACGGAGAGTGTATTGCTTCACACTGTATTTATAGTAAACAGCATTTATAGTAAAAGAAAACTCAAAGTTGTATGCACCTTTAAAGTAATTTGTTTATTTGATGTGATATTGCTGTAAGGGACAAAAATAGGATCACCAATGTCCTGTTAATAATTCAGAATGTTCATATCCAAGTGTTAAATCGCACAGCCTGTTACACCACAGTATCTTTAAAGGGACATGAAACTCAAAATGTTTCTTTCATGATTCATATAGAGATAACAGTTTTAAACAACCTTCCTATTTACTTCTATTATGACATTTTCTTCATTCTCTTTGTATTCTTTGTAGAAGAGTACTACTGTTTGTTAGCTGAACACATTAGGTAGAGCCAATCACAAGAGGCATATATGTGCAGCCACCAGTCAGCAGCTTGCTCCAAGTAGTGCATTGCTGCTCCTGAGCTTACCTAGTTATGTTTTTAAACAAAAGGACACCAAGAGAATGATTCAAAACAAAAGTAAATTGTAAAGTTGTTTAACATGAAATGTTCTATCTGAATCATGAAGAACAATTTTGGGTTTCATGTCCCTTTAAGATCAGATTCTAATCAAAGATTAAGGCCTTGGATAGACATTAAGGAGGTGCTGGGGTTTTAAAAGAAGAGGTAGCCTCAATCTTCACTGCCTGGTCTGGGAGACTGTAATGTACGCTTGCAGGATTTTCATTTTCAGCTAATATGTAGTAGGCTGTCCATATTGCCGCTTTAAAAATGGACACATATGAAAAATACATATGTCAGGGTTCTTATATAAAACATTTCTTTAAACAGCCCTGACATATGTATTTTTCATGTGTCCCTTTTTAAAGCGGCAATATGGTCACCCTATGTAAGAGCTTTATGTTATTGTTCCTGGTCTGACGATTTTAAGAGTGAATACAATTATTGTTCATATATTGCAGCAATCCATAAATGTAACACCAGCACCTTATAAACTTGCTGACAGATGCCCATACAGACCACAAAATGAGAAACACATCAGGTCCAGTGGTAATTAGAGCAAGAGACCTGAACTAGCAAAGCCAGCAGGATATATGTGCATGGTGAAATAATTATTTAACAATATAAATATTTATGATCATCTTAAAGAGACCGTGAACACCTTGACATTTTAATATAAAATGTTAAGTTCTACATAGTATAATTACATTGCTACATAATTTTAATATTTATGTGGCACTATTTTCTTGTAATTTAGCTCTTACAGTTATGGATTGTTTTACTCTCTGAAGTGGAAATGTACACTGCAGACGTCTTAAGGCTAACCCTACTACACATCTGTCCCTAATTGGCTTCAGCAGATAACTGCAAAATAATGCATTATATACTAACATAAAGACCATGGCTATCCTTTTGTTTTCAAGAAATAAGACTGGACTGGCCCCTGCAAATAATGTCATTATTGAGTGGAGTTTGAAGTAAATAAATGTTTTGACTTGCTGATGTGCTACTCAATGGCAAGATAATTGGAATATATTGTGAATAAAATGTGTTTAGTGTCCCTTTAATGGTTACCCTAATTAAACATATATTATTTTAAATAAGATTTAAAAAAAGTCTATAAATACATGTTTAAAGGGATAGGAAAGTCAAAATTAAACTTGCAAGAATCAGATAGGGCATGCTATTTAATGACATGTTTAAAATCACTTCTATTTTCAAATGTGCTTTGTTCTCTTGGTATCCATTGTTGAAAAAGAATACGGACATATCATACACTAGTGGGAGCTAGTGTCTCTTGTGATTGGCTAACTAGGTGTGTTCAGCTAGCTGCCCGTAGTGCAAAACTGTTCCTTCAACAAAGGTTTACACGATAATGTATCAAATTTGATAATAGAAGTAAATTGGAAAGTTGTTTAAAATTGTATGCTTTATCCGAATTGTGAATTAAAGTTTTGGGGTTTCTGGTCTCTTTAATTAAGACATTAACTCCAGCATATCTGTATGTATTTGTTAGACTTTATAATACACAATTATGCATAGTAGCAGCTTACTCAAAATAATAGGATAATGACTATTAAGTTTCACCTTAGCTGCACTTATGAAATAGTAAGCCTAGTCTCTGAGTATTAGGCAATATTATTCACTTACAAGTATTGCTTTCAAAATGTTGCAAATTCCTTTCAACTAAATACCACTGTATGAGGACATTGGACCTTTGCTTTGATGGGATTTGCAAATGTAAAACACTTTTTATAATGTGTCAAAGACATTTCACAATATGTCACAAAGTTTAGTATAGTAGCAGTATTGTAGCTTTAGACCTTACCAGGCCTTTCATGTTTGTCTTGTAGAACCAATTTTACTTTGTACTTATTAGTGTCAACCAGATTTGTTTTAATTCTGAAGGTCAAGAGGAATACGCTGTAATGTTGTGATATGTGAAGGTCAAAAGACTTCCTGACATTAATGTCATTCACGAAGATCATACTCTTATCTGCAAAGAGTCATATAAGCCTCTCTGAGATTATAGTGCCTATTGTTACCTGGTTATAATATGACAAGGTCATGTTAAATACTGCAGACTGACAGGCAAATTAACAACCTGGGAAACTGCCTGGAGGACTTCTTTAAGTATTAAAAGAGACCCCTTCAGGCCTGGATAAGGCTGAACATTTTGAAAACAATGAATCTAATATTGAACTTAAAAATTATTTTAGCATTTTAATAATATTCCCTCAACATTAATGTGATGTCAACCAGTAGCAGATCTACTCAACAGAGGGCCATGGTGCAAAATTCTTTTTGCACCCCCTGAAGGTAACAGTAATATAGATGCTTCTCTGTATAATGATTTTGAGTAATATATATAATCTATCTATCTATCTATCTATCATCTAACAATCTATCTATCCTATATCTATCTATCTATCTATCTATCTATCTATCTATCTATCTATCTATCTATCTATCTATCATCTAACAATCTATCCTATATCTATCTTTCATGCAGGAATTAAACACATACACCTAGATTCCAAGTTTTGTGCTAAAAAAGTGCGAAACTAATGCTAAACAATTTGCATTATTTTACTCTCCATAGCGCTGCCATTACGAGTTACTGAAAAGCCTCCTTGTGCGTGCAATATGGTGGCGTTAAGCTCCATACCGCACAAAATCCAAGGGCTGCTTTGACGTGCTTGTGCACACTTTCCCCCATAGATATCAATGGGGGGAAACTGCAAATATGAAAACACAGAAAAATGCGCTCCAATGGTGCAGAAGATCACAACAATTGTTGGAAACTGTATCAATACATCACTCTACAGAATGATACTCACAAAAGCGGCGCACTATGTGGCAGTGCAAGTCAGGCAGGCTGGATAGATCAGAGCCCACCAGCTGGCTCACTCCAGATCATGGATATATCAATGGTTGAAAAGTGGCGCACTATATTGCAGAGCAAGTCAAACAAGCTGGGTTAATATGAGCCCACCAGCTAGCTCACTCAGGCAAATAGGTACCAGATCCACAGATAAAATAAAAGTAAAAAAAAACACTCACAGTTTAGGATAAAAAACAAAATAACCTCTATGCATAGAGGACTATTTATTGGAGCAAACTTGAATATAATCTACAACGCGTTTCAAAGTGCTTTTGGCACTCTTTCCTCAGGCAGTGAATAAAATAAATGAATATCACATCATATATATAGCATTTAACAAACATACAACGTTTAAGAATAATCCAATGAAATGGAAGAATCATGTGCATATGACCTTAATAATATATTAGCTGCTGCTGTGTGAGCAGAGGAAGACAGGTGATTAATCTCCTCTGAAGCTCACTATCCATTAACCCCCTGCTATCCTTAATTTATTGGGGTTTATTATATAGTGCATATATATTGATTAATAGAAATGTTTGCCATTAAACTATACCTTCCAAATTCATAAGCATGACAGCAAAATAGTGCAGTGTTATATTATAACCATGTTTAGCTTTAACAATCCTGATAATATAAACACAGCGCATCACCTAAAAAGAAAAGTAAAATCTCAAACATCCTATTAAAATAATTAATCTAACAGATATGTAATAGAAAATGTGCCTAAACAATGTGTTCAATGCAAAGGCCTTCTAAAAACACAACGCTCCTAAAATATAAATACATACTATATAGGATATGTGGAACATGTGCATGCATATATAATGTATGTGCACACTTAGAGAATTCACAATGCCCCCCCCCCCCCCATCCAGGTACTGGCCAGACCTGGCTCTGCTTAGCTTCTGAGAGTAGTCAGGATCAGGTACATTCAGAGTAGTGTGGCAGTAATTCTAACAGTACTAAACTCTTATATTAAAATATTTCTTAATATTTAAATAGCCACAAATGTGCATAAATACTGGATGCTTTCTAAGTGCATTCCCATGTATAACTCTAAATGTATAAAAAAAAAAGAGGATCTATTGGAAAGCAGCCAATTCAATATTTTCATTCAGCCCCTCAGGAAAGAGGGTTCTTAATTTCCAGATCCAGAAAGTTTCTCTCTGGTGTAACCTATTAAATCTGTTATAATATATAGACTTTGGAATATATTCAATAGGAGTTATCTGATAGGTGTCCTCCCTCCCCTCATGTATATGGGTACTATGACTGGATACACTCTGTTTAATATACTTATTTTTAATATTCCTGGTTTGCTCACCCCAACGTGTTCTCAAACACCTATTAGTACGCCCACAATATTGCTTGCCACATACGCAGGTAATACGATAAATAAGATAAATGCTTTCATGTTATTCTAGTTCTAATAGGAAACACTTCTCCTGTAAAGTTGGATTTAAAACTGGTATCCTTATGGCTAATATATTTGCATGTTAAACATCTATTTTTAGCACATTTAAAGACCCTCTTTTTTGAGATTTAGAAAACCTAAGGACTCCTTACACTTTTTAGGATCCCTCAAAACTTTTTTTAGTGGTAACCACCTTACTTGGAGCTAGAATTTTTTTTAGGGTAGGAGTCCTTCTGAACACACAAAGCAGTTTTTCACCCACTATTTCTTTCAATATTGTGTCATTTTGTAAAATAGGCCAATATTACTCTATTGTGCATTTAATTTCTCTGTAGTTGGTTTTTATCCTAAACTGTGAGTGTTTTTTTTTACTTTTATTTCAACTGTGGATCTGGTACCTATTTGCTTGAGTGAGTTAGCTGGTTGGCTCATATTAACCCAGCTTGTTTGACTTGCACTGCAATATTGTGCACCACTTTTCAACCATTGGTATATCCACGATCTGGAGTGAGCCAGCTGGTGGGCTCTGATCTATCCAGCCTGCCTGACTTGCACTGCCACATAGTGCGCCGCTTTTGTGAGTATCATTCTGTAGAGTGATGTATTGATACAATTTCCAACAATTGTGATCTTCTGCACCATTGGAGCGCCTTTTACTGTTTTTTCATATTTGCAGTTTCTCCACTTTGTTCCAAGAAGAGCTGATCCTGGTGTATCTCTCCTTAACCATCGGAAGCCTCTAGAGGGTGCCTTTGTCCTGTGGGAGCATCTTTGATGGACTTTATTTGGTGAATGAATGGGGAGAGAGTGTAAGAAAAAAAACTAACACCTGAAGTGCGGAATGAAAAATCTCCGTAACGCAGCCCCATTGATGTCTATGGGGAAAAAAAAGTTACGTTTAAACCTTACACCCTAACATAAACCCCAAGTCTAAACTGCCGCCTCAACATCGCCGACACCTAAATAAAATTAATAACCCCTAATCTGCCACTTCTGACATCACCAACACTAATACAAGTCATTAATCCCTATTCCACCACTCCCCGACATTGCCGACACTATGATAAAGTTATTAACCCCTATTCCATTGCTCCCCAACATCCCCAACACTATAATAAACTTAATAACCCCTAATCCGCCGCTCCACTGGCATCGCCACCACTATAATAAAGTTATTAACCCCTAAACCTCCGGCCTCCCACATTGCCGCCACTAAATAAACCTATTAACCCCTAAACCTCCGGTCTCCCACATTGCCACCACTAAATAAACCTATTAACCCCTAAACCGCCAGCCCCCACATCGCAAAACACTAAATTAAACTATTAACCCCTAAACCTAACATCCCCCTAACTTTAAATTAAGATTACAATATAACTATATTTAAATAAATAAAAACTTACCTGTGAAATAGAAATAAACCTAACAGTAAACTATAAATTAAGCGAACATAACTATTATAATAAAATAAAAAAATACCACCAATTAGCAAATCTAAATTACAAATTTAAAAAACCTAACACTACGAAAAAAATTTAAAAATCTAAAATTACATAAAATAATAGACACTAAATTATGTAAAATAAAAAACACTAAGCTTACAAAGAATAATAAACAAAATTATCAAAAATAAAAACAATTACACATAATCTAATAGCCCTTTAAAAATAAAAGCACCCTCCCAAAATAAAAACACTCCCTAGCCTCCAGTAAATTATCAATAGCCCTTAAAATGGCCTTTTGTAGGTCATGGTCTTAATTTAAACAGCTCTTTTACCTGTAAAAAAATACAAAGTCCCCCCAAAAGTAAAACCCACCACCCAACAAACCCCCAAGATAAAAAAAACTAACTCTAAAAAAAACCTAAGCTACCCATTGTCCCTAAAGGGGCATTTGTATGGGCATTGCCCTTAAAATGGCATTCAGCTCTTTTCTAAAAGCCCAAAGCCCTAATCTAAAAAAAACCCACCCAAAAAAAAAGCAAAAAAAAAAACTAACACTAACCCCAAAATATCTATTCACTGTTCCTGAAGTCTGGACATCCAGCTTCATCCAGGCGGCGTGAAGTCTTCATCCAGGCGACGACACCTTCATCCATATTGTGGATGCATTATATCTTCATCCCCGCGGCGCGGAGAAGAGCCATCCTGGAAGCCAATCCCATCCTGCACGGAGCGTCCTCTTCATACGGTCACCGCCGTACACTGAAGTTGAATGCAAGGTAGCCATTTCAAAATGGCATACCTTGTATTCCTATTGGCTGATTTGATTCTTCAAATTCAAATTAGCCAATAGCCAATAGGATGAGAGCTTCTGAAATCCTATTGGTTGTGCAAAACAGTCAATCGGATTAGAGCTACTGAAATCCTATTGGCTGTTCAAATCAGCATTTTGAAACTGCTACCTTGGATTCAACTTCAGTGTACAGACAATTTCAGTCCGCCACCTAAAAGGTGGTGGACAAGTTAAGGAGCAGCGGTCTTATGACCGCAGCTTCTTAACTTATGTTTCCGGCGAGTCGAAAACTACGGTGGTAGAAAGCAGTATTCGCTGCTTATTAAATATACCCCCAGTTTCTTCATTAGTGTTCAATTTATTAAATGCCGGGCGGACATGATTTGCTGTAGCAAATCATCATGTCCGCCCGGCATCGCTAAATGCCGACAACATACGCTGTCTGTATTTAACATTGCACAAGCATTTCTTGTGAAAGGCTTGTGCAATGCCGCCCCCTGCACATTCTCTGCCAATTTCAGTCCACAACCTAAAAGGTGGTGGACAATATAAGAAGCAGCGATCTTATGTCCGCTGCTTCTTAACTTATGTTTCCTGCGAGCTGGAAACTACGTGGGTAGAAAGCAGCATCCGCTGCTTATTAAATATACCCCCTCAGTCTCTTCATAGTCAGTACAAATCAATCACTATTGTGATTTAGGGCCCCATTTATCACTGGGCATGTGGACAAGGTTAAGAGAGAGGGAGCCTGCTCATATGCGCAGTATTGGCATGCTGGTATTTTAACATTACACGGGCAAGTGCTTTTGCAGCCCCACCCCTGCTCTCATCAGTTGTGCAAGAGCACATCTTGTCAGTCATTGCAGATTAATAAGTCCAGGTTGTTTAACAACTGTGATCTCTGAGGTTCCGGGCAAGTTTAGAATCAGCAGTCGTAAGGCTGGCATGAGCAAGTCTGCACCGAAACAGCCCTGAAGCTCCTTACGCAACAAGATCAAGTTTCTCAAACACCCTTTTCCCTAAATATGAAAGATTTTAAGCATGGAACACTTTGTATCAATTTTGAAAATTTAGACTATGTTTAAACCCGTAGCTAACAATTTTGAAGATTCATTTTTGGTTTTGTACTTTATTTCTCTTGTTAAGTGTATCCAGTCCACGGATCATCCATTACTTATGGGATATTAACTCCTCCCCAACAGGAAGTGCAAGAGGATTCACCCAGCAGAGCTGCTATATAGCTCCTCCCCTAACTGCCATTCCCAGTCATTCTCTTGCACCCAACGAATAGATAGGATGTGTGAGAGGACTGTGGTGATTATACTTAGTTTCATACCTTCAATCAAAAGTTTGTTATTTTATAATAGCACCGGAGTGTGTTATTCCTTCTCTGGTAGAATTTGAAGAAGAATCTACCTGAGTTTTTCTATGATTTTAGCCGGAGTAGTTAAGATCATATTGCTGTTTCTCGGCCATCTGAGGAGAGGTAAACTTCAGATCAGGGGACAGCGGGCAGATTAATCTGCAAAGAGGTATGTAGCAGCTTATTATTTTCTGACAATGGAATTGATGAGAAAATTCTGCCATACCTATATAATGTAAACTCAGCCTTAAATGCAGTAGCAGCAACTGGTATCAGGCTGTCATGTATGTATATTTTACACTTCAGTATTCTGGGGAATGGCACTTCACTGGAATTATACTGTATGCATAAAACTTTAGCCTAATTTGCAGGGACTAGCAACAGGCTTTTTAATAACACTCAATTTATTAATGTTAAACGTTTTATGCTGGCATGTAAAATCGTTTAATTTTCTGAGGTACTGGGTGAAAAAATGTTTTGGGCACTATTTTTTTCCACTTGGCAGTCGTTTTATTTAATTTATGACAGTTTACTGATCTCTCTCACTGTTATGTGTGAGGGGGAGGGGCCTTTTTTGGTGCTTTTGCTACGCATCAAAAAATTCAGTCAGAAGTTTATTGTCTTCCCTGCATGATCCGGTTCATCTCTACAGAACTCAGGGGTCTTCAAAACTTGTTTTGAGGGAGGATATCACTCACAGCAGAGCTGTGAGATTGTAGTTGACTGTGATAAAAAAACGTTTATTTCTGTATTTTTTTTTTTTTCTGCTATCAGGGTTAGTTATCCTTTGCTAATGGGAGCAATCCTTTGCTAAAATTGTGTTTTTTACAAAGATTTGATGCTATAACTTTTCATTTTATTAATTTTCAACTGTCATAACTTTTTCTGTGCTTCTTATAGGCACAGTACGTTTTCATATTATAGTAAATTACTTGAAAAGTATTTCCAAGTTGCTAGTTTATTTGCTAGTGTGTTAAACATGTCTGATTCAGAGGAAGATATCTGTGCTATATGTGCTAAAGCCAAAGTGGAGCCCAATAGAAATTTATGTACTAACTGTATTGATGCTACTTTAAATAAAAGTCAATCTGTACAAATTGAACATATTTCACCAAACAACGAGGGGAGAGTTATGCCGACTAACTCGCCTCACGTGTCAGTACCTGCATCTCCCGCTAGGGAGGTGCGTGATATTGTAGCGCCGAGTACATCTGGGCGGCCATTACAAATCACATTACAGGATATGGCTACTGTTATGACTGAAGTTTTGGCTAAATTACCAGAACTAAGAGGTAAGCGTGATCACTCTGGGGTGAGAACAGAGTGCGCTGATAATATTAGGGCCATGTCAGACACTGCGTCACAATTTGCAGAACATGAGGAAGGAGAGCTTCATTCTGCGGGTGACGGTTCTGATCCAAACAAACTGGATTCAGATATTTCAAATTTTAAATTTAAGCTGGAAAACCTCTGTGTATTACTAGGGGAGGTGTTAGCGGCTCTGAATGATTGTAACACAGTTGCAATACCAGAGAAAATGTGTAGGTTGGATAAATATTTTGCGGTACCGGCGAGTACTGACGTTTTTCCTATACCTAAGAGACTTACTGAAATTGTTACTAAGGAGTGGGATAGACCCGGTGTGCCGTTCTCACCCCCTCCGATATTTAGAAAGATGTTTCCAATAGACGCCACCACACGGGACTTATGGCAAACGGTCCCTAAGGTGGAGGGAGCAGTTTCTACTTTAGCTAAGCGTACCACTATCCCGGTGGAGGATAGCTGTGCCTTTTCAGATCCAATGGATAAAAAGTTAGAGGGTTACCTTAAGAAAATGTTTGTTCAACAAGGTTTTATATTGCAACCTCTTGCATGCATTGCGCCTGTCACGGCTGCAGCAGCATTTTGGTTTGAGTCTCTGGAAGAGACACTTGAATCAGCTCCATTAGATGAGATTACACACAAGCTTAAAGCCCTTAAGTTAGCTAACTCATTTATTTCAGATGCCGTAGTACATTTAACTAAACTTACGGCTAAGAATTCCGGATTCGCCATTCAGGCACGCAGAGCACTGTGGCTAAAATCCTGGTCAGCTGACGTTACTTCTAAATCTAAATTGCTTAATATACCTTTCAAAGGGCAGACCTTATTCGGGCCCGGGTTGAAAGAAATTATCGCTGACATTACAGGAGGTAAAGGCCATGCCCTGCCTCAAGACAGAGCCAAACCTAAGGCTAGACAGTCTAATTTTCGTTCCTTTCGTAATTTCAAAGCAGGAGCAGCATCAACTTCCTCTGCACCAAAACAGGAAATAGCTGTTGCTCGCTACAGACAAGGCTGGAGACCTAACCAGTCCTGGAACAAGGGCAAGCAGGCCAGGAAACCTGCTGCTGCCCCTAAGACAGCATGAATCGAGGGCCCCCGATCCGGGAACGGATCTAGTGGGGGGCAGACTTTCTCTCTTCGCCCAGGCTTGGGCAAGAGATGTCCAGGATCCCTGGGCGTTAGAGATCATATCTCAGGGATACCTTCTAGACTTCAAATTCTCTCCCCCAAGAGGGAGATTTCATCTGTCAAGGTTGTCAACAAACCAAATAAAGAAAGAGGCGTTTCTACGCTGCGTACAAGATCTTTTATTAATGGGAGTGATCCATCCGGTTCCGCGGTCGGAACAAGGACAAGGGTTTTACTCAAATCTGTTTGTGGTTCCCAAAAAAGAGGGAACTTTCAGGCCAATCTTGGATTTAAAGATCCTAAACAAATTCCTAAGAGTTCCATCGTTCAAAACGGAAACTATTCGGACAATTTTACCCATGATCCAAAAGGGTCAGTACATGACCACAGTGGATTTAAAGGATGCTTACCTTCACATACCGATTCACAAAGATCATTACCGGTATCTAAGGTTTGCCTTTCTAGACAGGCATTACCAGTTTGTAGCTCTTCCATTCGGATTGGCTACGGCTCCGAGAATCTTCACAAAGGTTCTGGGTGCTCTTCTGGCGGTACTAAGACCGCAAGGAATTGCGGTAGCTCCGTACCTAGACGACATTCTGATACAAGCTTCAAGCTTTCAAACTGCCAAGTCTCATACAGAGTTAGTACTGGCATTTCTAAGGTCGCATGGATGGAAGGTGAACGAAAAGAAGAGTTCTCTCTTTCCACTCACAAGAGTTCCCTTCTTGGGGACTCTTATAGATTCTGTAGAAATGAAGATTTACCTGACAGAAGACAGGTTAACAAAGCTTCAAAATGCATGCCGTGTCCTTCATTCCATTCAACACCCGTCAGTAGCTCAATGCATGGAGGTGATCGGCTTAATGGTAGCAGCAATGGACATAGTACCCTTTGCACGTCTACATCTCAGACCGCTGCAATTGTGCATGCTAAGTCAGTGGAATGGGGATTACTCAGACTTGTCCCCTACTCTGAATCTGGATCAAGAGACCAGAAATTCTCTTCTATGGTGGCTTTCTCGGCCACATCTGTCCAGGGGGATGCCATTCAGCAGGCCGGACTGGACAATTGTAACAACAGACGCCAGCCTACTAGGTTGGGGCGCTGTCTGGAATTCTCTGAAGGCTCAGGGACAATGGAATCAGGAGGAGAGTCTCCTACCAATAAACATTCTGGAATTGAGAGCAGTTCTCAATGCCCTTCTGGCTTGGCCCCAGTTAACAACTCGGGGGTTCATCAGGTTTCAGTCGGACAACATCACGACTGTAGCTTACATCAACCATCAGGGAGGGACAAGAAGCTCCCTAGCAATGATGGAAGTATCAAAGATAATTCGCTGGGCAGAGTCTCACTCTTGCCACCTGTCAGCAATCCACATCCCGGGAGTGGAGAACTGGGAGGCGGATTTCTTAAGTCGTCAGACTTTTCATCCGGGGGAGTGGGAACTTCATCCGGAGGTCTTTGCCCAAATACTTCGACGTTGGGGCAAACCAGAGATAGATCTCATGGCGTCTCGACAGAACGCCAAGCTTCCTCGTTACGGGTCCAGATCCAGGGATCCGGGAGCGGTTCTGATAGATGCTTTGACAGCACCTTGGACCTTCGGGATGGCTTATGTGTTTCCACCCTTCCCGATGCTTCCTCGATTGATTGCCAGCATCAAACAGGAGAGAGCATCAGTGATTCTAATAGCGCCTGCATGGCCACGCAGGACTTGGTATGCAGATCTAGTGGACATGTCATCCTGTCCACCTTGGTCGCTACCTCTGAAACAGGACCTTCTGATCCAGGGCCCCTTCAAACATCAAAATCTAATTTCTCTGAAGCTGACTGCTTGGAAATTGAACGCTTGATTTTATCAAAACGTGGTTTTTCTGAGTCAGTTATTGATACCTTAATACAGGCTAGGAAGCCTGTTACCAGAAAGATTTACCATAAGATATGGCGCAAATACTTATATTGGTGCGAATCCAAGAGTTACTCATGGAGTAAGGTTAGGATTCCGAGGATATTGTCTTTTCTACAAGAAGGTTTAGAAAAGGGTTTATCCGCTAGTTCCTTAAAGGGACAGATTTCAGCTCTGTCCATTCTTTTACACAAACGTCTGTCAGAAGTTCCGGACGTTCAAGCTTTTTGTCAGGCTTTAGCTAGGATCAAGCCTGTGTTTAAAATTGTTGCTCCACCATGGAGTTTGAACTTAGTTCTTAATGTTTTACAGGGGGTTCCGTTTGAACCCCTTCATTCCATTGATATCAAGTTGTTATCTTGGAAAGTTCTGTTTTTAATGGCGATTTCCTCGGCTCGAAGAGTCTCTGAGTTATCTGCCTTACATTGTGATTCTCCTTATCTGATTTTTCATTCAGACAAGGTAGTTCTGCGTACTAAACCTGGGTTCCTACCTAAGGTGGTCACTAACAGGAATATCAATCAAGAGATTGTGGTTCCATCTTTGTGTCCTAATCCTTCTTCGAAAAAGGAACATCTGCTACACAATCTAGATGTAGTCTGTGCCCTGAAATTTTATCTACAGGCAACTAAGGATTTTCGACAAACGTCTTCCCTGTTTGTCGTTTATTCTGGTCAGAGGAGAGGTCAAAAAGCTTCGGCTACCTCTCTCTCCTTTTGGCTTCGTAGCATAATACGGTTAGCCTATGAGACTGCTGGACAGCAGCCTCCTGAAAGAATTACAGCACATTCTACTAGAGCTGTGGCTTCCACTTGGGCCTTTAAGAATGAGGCTTCTGTTGAACAGATTTGCAAGGCTGCAACTTGGTCTTCTCTTCATACTTTTTCCAAATTTTACAAATTTGACACTTTTGCTTCTTCGGAGGCTGTTTTTGGGAGAAAGGTTCTTCAGGCAGTGGTTCCTTCCGTATAAAGAGCCTGCCTGTCCCTCCCGTCATCCGTGTACTTTAGCTTTGGTATTGGTATCCCATAAGTAATGGATGATCCGTGGACTGGATACACTTAACAAGAGAAAACATAATTTATGCTTACCTGATAAATTTATTTCTCTTGTAGTGTATCCAGTCCACGGCCCGCCCTGTCACTTTAAGGCAGGTAATTTTTCCATTAAACTACAGTCACCACTGTACCCTATGGTTTTCCTTTCTCTGCATGTTTTCGGTCGAATGACTGGTAATGGCAGTTAGGGGAGGAGCTATATAGCAGCTCTGCTGGGTGAATCCTCTTGCACTTCCTGTTGGGGAGGAGTTAATATCCCATAAGTAATGGATGATCCGTGGACTGGATACACTACAAGAGAAATAAATTTATCAGGTAAGCATAAATTATGTTTTTTCAATGTTTTTCTTTTCTCCAAGCAAAGTTAAATATGTAACACATTTTTTATTGGCTTTGCTATCAACAAATAAACTTTAGTATTTATCAAACTGTGAACAGTTTGTGCAATCTCATGTTCAATATGATTAGGAAGACATTTTTTAAAGCATTATTTCCTCAATAAATTGTCCTGTGTACCTTATAAAGATCCTCATTTCTAAACTATCATTTCACCTAGCCATCTCTAGGTAAAAAAAGAAGATATTTTACCTTCAAATTTCTTCAGGTCTTCTATTTACTGTTATTTGTCTGGTGATAAATAAACAACCAATCAGCATCATCAGTACTGAGTTTACACTTTTCTTTACTGTGACCTTGTGGAATTTCACCATAATTGCATAAGAATTTACAGTAAATCCTTAAACTGAAGTGTGACTGTGCCTGCGCATGTCAGATACAGGATCACTTGCAATCCCAGTGACTAGTGTCCTGATCGGATGCCTAAACTCTAAAATATACTTTACAATATGATTTGGCTAAGGAGGAAATTTTACATAGAGAGGTCCATGTGGTATTTTATAGTTACAAATATGCTGCATCACTTTCAAGTAATTCAGCATTAGGGTATAATGTCCCTTTAATAGATTTAATCATTCAGGCCTAGATTTGGAGTTCGGCGGTAGCCGTCAAAACCAGCGTTAGAGGCTCCTAACGCTGGTTTTGGCCGCCCGCTGGTATTTGGAGTCAGTGATTAAAGGGTCTAACGCTCACTTTTCAGCCGCGACTTTTCCATACCGCAGATCCCCCTACGCCATTTGCGTAGCCTATCTTTTCAATGGGATCTTTCTAACGCTGGTATTTAGAGTCGTTTCTGAAGTGAGCGTTAGAGCTCTAACGACAAGATTCCAGCCGCCTGAAAATAGCAGGAGTTAAGAGCTTTCTGGCTAACGCCGGTTCATAAAGCTCTTAAATACTGTACCCTAAAGTACACTAACACCCATAAACTACCTATGTACCCCTAAACCGAGGTCCCCCCACATCGCCGCCACTCGATTGAAATTTTTAACCCCTAATCTGCCGACCGCCACCTACATTATACTTATGTACCCCTAATCTGCTGCCCCTAACCCCGCCGACCCCTATATTATATTTATTAACCCCTAACTTGCCCCCCACAACGTCGCCGCCAGCTACTTAAAATAATTAACCCCTAATCTTCCGACCGCAAATCGCCGCCACCTACGTTATCCCTATGTACCCCTAATCTGCTGCCCTAACATCGCTGACCCCTATATTATATTTATTAACCCCTAATTTGCCCCCCTCAACGTCGCCGACACCTGCCTACATTTATTAACCCCTAATCTGCCGAGCGGACCTGAGCGCTACTATAATAAAGTTATGAACCCCTAATCCGCCTCACTAACCCTATCATAAATAGTATTAACCCCTAATCTGCCCTCCCTAACATCGCCGACACCTACCTTCAATTATTAACCCCTAATCTGCCGAGCGGAGCTCACCGCTATTCTAATAAATTGATTAACCCCTAAAGCTAAGTCTAACCCTAACACTAACACCCCCCTAAGTTAAATATAATTTTTATCTAACGAAATAAATTAACTCTTATTAAATAAATGATTCCTATTTAAAGCTAAATACTTACCTGTAAAATAAATCCTAATATAGCTACAATATAAATTATAATTATATTATAGCTATTTTAGGATTAATATTTATTTTACAGGCAACTTTGTAATTATTTTAACCAGGTACAATAGCTATTAAATAGTTAAGAACTATTTAATAGTTACCTAGTTAAAATAATAACAAAATTACCTGTAAAATAAATCCTAACCTAAGATATAATTAAACCTAACACTACCCTATCAATAAAATAATTAAATAAACTACCTACAATTACCTACAATTAACCTAACACTACACTATCAATAAATTAATTAAACACAATTCCTACAAATAAATACAATTAAATAAACTAGCTAAAGTACAAAAAATAAAAAAGAACTAAGTTACAGAAAATAAAAAAATATTTACAAACATAAGAAAAATATTACAACAATTTTAAACTAATTACACCTACTCTAAGCCCCCTAATAAAATAACAAAGCCCCCCAAAATAAAAAATTCCCTACCCTATTCTAAATTAAAAAAATTACAAGCTCTTTTACCTTACCAGCCCTGAACAGGGCCCTTTGCGGGGCATGCCCCAAGAATTTCAGCTCTTTTGCCTGTAAAAGAATAAATACAATACCCCCCCCCCCAACATTACAACCCACCACCCACATACCCCTAATCTAACCCAAACCCCCCTTAAATAAACCTAACACTAAGCCCCTGAAGATCTTCCTACCTTGTCTTCACCATCCAGGTTCACCGATCCGTCCTGAAGAGCTCCTCCGATGTCCTGATCCAAGCCCAAGTGGGGGCTGAAGAGGTCCATGATCCGGTCAAAGTCTTCATCCAAGCGGGGCAGAAGAGGAACTTCCATCCGATTGAAGTCATCATCCAGGCGGCATCTTCTATGGTCTTCCATCCGGAGCGAAGCGGCAGGATCCTGAAGACCTCCAGCGCGGAACATCCATCCGGACCGACGACTGAACGACGAATGACTGTTCCTTTAAGGGACGTCATCCAAGATGGCGTCCCTCGAATTCCGATTGGCTGATAGGATTCTATCAGCCAATCGGAATTAAGGTAGGAATTTTCTGATTGGCTGATGGAATCAGCCAATCAGAATCAAGTTCAATCCGATTGGCTGATCCAATCAGCCAATCAGATTGAGCTCGCATTCTATTGGCTGTTCCGATCAGCCAATAGAATGCGAGCTCAATCTGATTGGCTGATTGGATCGGCCAATCGTATTGAACTAGATTCTGATTGGCTGATTCCATCAGCCAATCAGAAAATTCCTACCTTAATATCGATTGGCTGATAGAATCCTATCAGCCAATCGGAATTCGAGGGACGCCATCTTGGATGACGTCCCTTAAAGGAACAGTCATTCGTCGTTCAGTCGTCGGTCCGGATGGATGTTCCGCGCTGGAGGTCTTCAGGATCCTGCCGCTTCGCTCCGGATGGAAGACCATAGAAGATGCCGCCTGGATGATGACTTCAATCGGATGGAAGATCCTCTTCTGCCCCGCTTGGATGAAGACTTTGACCGGATCATGGACCTCTTCAGCCCCCGCTTGGGCTTGGATCAGGACATCGGAGGAGCTCTTCAGGACGGATCGGTGAACCTGGATGGTGAAGACAAGGTAGGAAGATCTTCAGGGGCTTAGTGTTAGGTTTATTTAAGGGGGGTTTGGGTTAGATTAGGGGTATGTGGGTGGTGGGTTGTAATGTTGGGGGGGGGGGGTATTGTATTTATTCTTTTACAGGCAAAAGAGCTGAAATTCTTGGGGCATGCCCCGCAAAGGGCCCTGTTCAGGGCTGGTAAGGTAAAAGAGCTTGTAATTTTTTTAATTTAGAATAGGGTAGGGAATTTTTTATTTTGGGGGGCTTTGTTATTTTATTAGGGGGCTTAGAGTAGGTGTAATTAGTTTAAAATTGTTGTAATATTTTTCTTATGTTTGTAAATATTTTTTTATTTTCTGTAACTTAGTTCTTTTTTATTTTTTGTACTTTAGCTAGTTTATTTAATTGTATTTATTTGTAGGAATTGTGTTTAATTAATTTATTGATAGTGTAGTGTTAGGTTAATTGTAGGTAATTGTAGGTAGTTTATTTAATTATTTTATTGATAGGGTAGTGTTAGGTTTAATTATATCTTAGGTTAGGATTTATTTTACAGGTAATTTTGTTATTATTTTAACTAGGTAACTATTAAATAGTTCTTAACTATTTAATAGCTATTGTACCTGGTTAAAATAATTACAAAGTTGCCTGTAAAATAAATATTAATCCTAAAATAGCTATAATATAATTATAATTTATATTGTAGCTATATTAGGATTTATTTTACAGGTAAGTATTTAGCTTTAAATAGGAATCATTTATTTAATAAGAGTTAATTTATTTTGTTAGATGTAAATTATATTTAAGTTAGGGGGGTGTTAGTGTTAGGGTTAGACTTAGCTTTAGGGGTTAATACATTTATTAGAGTAGCGGTGAGGTCCGGTCGGCAGATTAGGGGTTAATAATTGAAGGTAGGTGTCGGCGATGTTAGGGAGGGCAGATTAGGGGTTAATACTATTTATGATAGGGTTAGTGAGGCGGGTTAGGGGTTAATTACTTTATTATAGTAGCGCTCAGGTCCGCTCGGCAGATTAGGGGTTAATAAGTGTAGGCAGGTGTCGGCGACGTTGAGGGGGGCAGATTAGGGGTTAATAAATATAATATAGGGGTCGGCGATGTTAGGGCAGCAGATTAGGGGTACATAGGGATAACGTAGGTTGCGGCGGTTTACGGAGCGGCAGATTAGGGGTTAAAAAAAATATGCAGGGGTCAGCGATAGCGGGGGCGGCAGATTAGGGGTTAGTAAGTGTAAGGTTAGGGGTGTTTAGACTCGGGGTACATGTTAGGGTGTTAGGTGCAGACGTAGGAAGTGTTTCCCCATAGGAAACAATGGGGCTGCGTTAGGAGCTGAACGCTGCTTTTTTGCAGGTGTTAGGTTTTTTTTCAGCTCAAACAGCCCCATTGTTTCCTATGGGAGAATCGTGCACGAGCAAGTTTTTGAGGCCGGCCGCGTCCGTAAGCAACTCTGGTATCGAGAGTTGCATTTGCGGTAAAAATGCTCTACGCTCCTTTTTTGGAGCCTAACGCAGCATTTGATTAAACTCTCGATACCAGAGTTAAATTTATGGTGCGGCCAGAAAAAAGCCCGCGGAGCGTTAACAGCCCTTTTACCGCCGAACTCCAAATCTAGGCCTCAGACTTTTAACTGTATCATTCAGATGTTTCTCTTTGTGTGTAACTAGTTGCCATTACACTCACCTTAGGGCTCGATTTACCAAAGCCTGATGACTGCAAGTTCTCAAAAGAATTTGCTCGTCGTAATTTATCAAGCAGCAGTCACCAAACCGCCGCTTCCTTAACCTCTTCGCCACCTCTAAGGTGGCGAAATTCAATCTCCGCGGTCGAGTCCGACCGAGGAGATTGACAGCTCCTGCCCGCGCGTGATTGGCTGTGCGTGGGCAGGGGGCGGGATTGCACTCAAGCGCAAAATTGCGCTCGTGTGCAATGGTGATTACCTGCGGGTAATTTTGCCCCGCCACAGGCGAGCTGAGGAGTACAGGGGCGCGTATACGTGCCCCTGTACGCCTCAGCTTTGATAAATCTAGCCCTTAGTTTAGGTTGTTCAAGTGATGGAAGGCGATGCGCGCATGATTGCCTCTAGGGAATTCTACTTGTTCCCAGTTTGATAAATGCACTAATCTAACAGGCAACATATGTGAAATTACAAAAGAGCAGAAAGTGTCCTCAAGCTATACATTTTTGTTAGCCTGATCTGATTCATCGAGCATACTGTTTTTAACAGAATATTTTTACTCAATATGTAATCCTTATCTCCAATCGACATTACGTTTCAAAAATATTTTATTTTTATAATTCACATAGCAAAATGCCTCTTTCAGAATGTTTTTGCATTATTCTTTATGACATGTGATTGCTTGAAAATACTGGCTGTGGCACAGTTTTTGTCTGAGTTTTGAAAATCATGAATGTTTTAAAATATCCTAAAAGTGTTTTAATGTGTAAACAGGAAAAATATGCAATATAAACCAAGTAGATAACAGAGTAATGAACATTCTTTTAACTGAGAATTTGTAAGACTAATCTTTTATATATAAATATATGGAGCACTGATACCATTTGTTATTGTTAATTGGCTGATTGTATATGAATATGTCGAATAGTAGGGTGTATAAAAATGTTCTATTTTAACATAATATTGACTGACAGTAGCATTAATAGTAGACTGCCATATTGCTGCTTTAAAAAGGGACACATATGAAAAATACATATGTCAGGGCTGTTGAAAGAAATGTTCTGAATAATGTTCTAAGAACCCTGACATATGTATTTTTCATATGTGTCCCTTTATAAAGCGGCAATATGGTCAGCCTAATTAACAGTGGATTATTAATAGTTAAAGCCCAAAGTCTGGAGCATTATATAACAGAATACATATAAGGACATTTTATATGAATTGGCCTCCTGTCATAGGTTTATAAATATGGCCTTTCAAAGATGGCCACTGGTCATGCAAAATGGGCTAGATCCATATTCACTCCTTGTGCAGCTTAGAAGTGTTGTTCATGCAAGTTCATGTTTGAAATTCATTGGGACTCACCAAACACCTTTTCTATTAGCCAATCATCAATGGACGTTTCTACAATTAATAAATATAGCCCGTACTAAGCGGCCCAATACATGACAGCTTGCGCAACAAAGCTGAAAAATAAAATGACAACCGTAACATTTGGAAAGCATGGTTGCAAAATACCGTCTTGAAATTCACATAGTACTTGCATATCTGTTTTGTTATGTTACTGCTGTCTCCCTGTTTAGAACCATATCTGTCTTGGCAATCTCAAAGACACAAATTCTGGAGGCATGGTTGCAATTTTCCACCTAAGCTGCGAGAAAGAAATGGCTTTATTGATTTCAATGTAGCAGAAATTGCCAGTTGTTCACTCTGATGAAGGGCGGTTACAAATCTTTATGAATCTCACTATTTTTTCAGACATATATTACTTTCACCAACATGTTTTATTGAATATCTAGGCCAATGTTGCATTTTTATGACAGTGATAATTTTGGAAATGCCACCATTATATCTGGAAAGGGGTAATAGATTCTGTAAAAATGAAATATCCTCCAGCACCAGTAGTAATTTGAGTGCACGCTAGAAGAGCCACTGCTTAGACTCCAACACAATCCTCAATAAAACATTCCAGCACCACATTAGAGGTAAACAATTATCCACTTTTATTGTACCAGGAGACAGTAATACATGACGTTTTGGGATCAAATGCCCTTAATCATATGACCTTTCCATAGTAGTCACCTTACTTAAATACCTATTACCACAGGTGTTACCAATCACATCTTTAGCTCAGTTACATCAAAGCCCAACATTTGAATATAAACACCACCTAGTGGTCAGTATATAAAATTACATCTCTAAACAAGTCTAACAGTGCTACATAGTTGCAATGAAGTGCAAAATACCAAAATCAAATTTACAAAATAGTTACAAATCTAGAGGACTGGGATTCTTCTTCACAACGCTCATATTAAGGGGATAGTAGAATCTAGAGAAAATTAGAGAAAATTAGAGGAAAACATTAAAATCTATCTCACGGTTCATACCTTTTGGAAAAATACAATCCAATTTATAGATCCACATTGATTCTCTCCTCTTTAAGATCAGTTCCCTGTCCCCACCTCTCCGTGGGACAGGGACATGATCTATAATTTGAAATTTTAATTGTGCAATTGAGTGACCCTTGGTCAAAAAATGATTAGAGACTGGGGCATTCAGATCCTTGCATCTTATGTTGGACTTATGTTGTATAATTCTGTCCCTCACCCTTTGGGTGGTCTCTCCAATGTAAATCCACCCACATGGGCATTTAATCAGATAAATTGCATACCCAGTATTGCATGTAAAAAAAACTATTGATTTTATAAATGTTACCAGTGTGTGGATGTACAAAGGTGGAACCCTTTGACATGTTATTACAATTTGCACAACCCAAGCAGGGATAGCAACCCAAGTTTTTACCAGAAATATAACTTTGTTTCAATTTCTTACTACCAATATCAGCCCTTACTAGTTTATCCTTAATACTAGAACCTTTCCTATAAGCAGACATAGGACCATTTACAAAAGTTTGTACATCAGGATGGCATTCCTTCAACATAAACCAGTATTTGTTAATAATCTTTTGTATTTTATGTATATATATTTGTATAATCTTTTGTATTTCATTATATTCTGACACAAATATTATTCTTTCTTTCTTATTATCCACTTTCCTAATATTGGTCTGTGTTGAATCCTTTGCCCTCAATATCTCACTCTGTATAAGGTCTGCTGGATAAACCCTATCACTAAATTTCTTACCCATTTCTTCAAGTCTTTTATTCACAAGTTTTTTATCTGAGACAATCCTTTTCACTCTTGTCATTTGGCTCCTAGGTAGAGACCTGATTAAAGCCGATGGATGGGCACTTGTATAATGCAATAGACTATTCTTATCTGTGCTCTTTCTATAAATATTTGTCATCAGGGTCCCTCCTTCCTTATATACCAAAGTATCAAGAAAGTGTATTGATTGTTCATCCCAAGTGAGGGTAAACTTAATGTGTCTTGTGGCACCATTTAAATCATCCACAAATTTCAACAATGATCCAATGTCGCCCCACCAAATACCAAAGATGTAATCTATATAGCGCCACCAGGTGGCGCCATATAAATGAAACATCTCATTTTGATATACAAATTTTTGCCTCAAATGCAGGCATAAATAAGTTTGCATAGGTAGGGGCGAAATTTGACCCCATTGCAGTCCCCTTCACTTGCATAAAAAAGTTGTCCTTGAATAAGAAATAATTGCAATATAAAATAATGCTTAACAGGTTCAACAGACAACTGTTTTATGCAAGTGAAGGGGACTGCAATGGGGTCCAATGTCGCCCCTACCTATTTAAACTTATTTATGTCTGCATTTGAGGAAAAATTTGTTGGTCTCTACCTAGGAGCCAAATGACAAGAGTGAAAAGGATTGTCTCAGATAAAAATAACTTGTGAATAAAAGACTATAAGGAAGGAGGGACCCTGATGACAAATATTTATAGAAAGAGCACAGATAAGAATAGTCTATTGCATTATACAAGTGCCCATCCATCGGCTTTAATCAGGTCTCTACCTAGGAGCCAAATGACAAGAGTGAAAAGGATTGTCTCAGATAAAAAACTTGTGAATAAAAGACTTGAAGAAATGGGTAAGAAATTTAGTGATAGGGTTTATCCAGCAGACCTTATACAGAGTGAGATATTGAGGGCAAAGGATGCAACACAGACCAATATTAGGAAAGTGGATAATAAGAAAGAAAGAATAATATTTGTGTTAGAATATAATGAAATACAAAAGATTATACAAATATATATACATAAAATACAAAAGATTATTAACAAATACTGGTTTATGTTGAAGGAATGCCATCCTGGTGTACAAACTTTTGTAAATGGTCCTATGTCTGCTTATAGGAAAGGTTCTAGTATTAAGGATAAACTAGTAAGGGCTGATATTGGTAGTAAGAAATTGAAACAAAGTTATATTTCTGGTAAACACTTGGGTTGCTATCCCTGCTTGGGTTGTGCAAATTGTAATAACATGTCAAAGGGTTCCACCTTTGTACATCCACACACTGGTAACATTTATAAAATCAATAGTTTTTTTACATGCAATACTGGGTATGCAATTTATCTGATTAAATGCCCATGTGGGTGGATTTACATTGGAGAGACCACCCAAAGGGTGAGGGACAGAATTATACAACATAAGTCCAACATAAGATGCAAGGATCTGAATGCCCCAGTCTCTACTCATTTTTTGTCCAAGGGTCACTCAATTGCACAATTAAAATTTCAAATTATAGATCATGTCCCTATCCCACGGAGAGGTGGGGACAGGGAACTGATCTTAAAGAGGAAAGAATCAATGTGGATCTATAAATTGGATTGTATTTTTCCAAAAGGTATGAACCGTGAGATAGATTTTAATGTTTTCCTCTAATTTTCTCTAATTTTCTCTAGATTCTACTATCCCCTTAATATGAGTGCTGTGAAGAAGAATCCCAGTCCTCTAGATTTGTAACTATTTTGTAAATTTGATTTTGGTATTTTGCACTTCATTGCAACTATGTAGCACTGTTAGACTTGTTTAGAGATGTCATTTTATATACTGGCCACTAGGTGGTGTTTATATTCAAATGTTGGGCTTTGATGTAACTGATCTAAAGATGTGATTGGTAACACCTGTGGTAATAGGTATTTAAGTAAGGTGACTACTATGGAAAGGTCATATGATTAAGGGCATTTGAGCCTGAAAACTTCATGTATTACTGTCTCTTGGTACAATAAAAGTGGATAATTGTTTACCTCTGATGTGCTGCTGGAATTTTTTATTGTGGAAAGGGGTAACCTTATTCGGAGGAACATACATTTAGGTAAGGCAGTGCGGTGAGACATTTGAAGGCAGAAGAACTAGTGGAAAGATAAAAAACGAACTTGAGTTACTGACAAACACAAAGGTTAATAAAATAACTACAGTATATTGCTAAAATCTAAGATGATATTTAAACAACTAGTGTTTTTGTATTACTAGTATCTGGGGGAGGTTAAAACTCATATCTGTGTGTATTACTGGCATTGGAGGTTAAAAGGCCACTGCTTTGTGTGTATTACTGGCATGGGTATTACAAATCTATACTGTTTATGCATTTATTTCTTTGTGTACCTTATAGATATATGGGGAAGTAAAAGGCAGCTTTTTTCCCTTTTGTCACTTCTATATTTTGCTGGCATCTGAGAGAGTAAAAAAAAAAAATCAGCTGTGCAAGTAAAATAGCATCCAGGTTAGTGACAATAGTAAAATATTATAGAACTGGGCGACTGTACCATGAGATATCATTAGTGAGTTAATTCACTAATGGTCAATAATATCGTAAGCAATTTATTTCTTCTCAGTCCCTTTTGTTAAAGGGACATAAAGCCCAATTTTTTTTATTTCATGATTCAGATGAAGCATGCAATTTAAACAACTTTCTAATTTGCTTCTATTATCAATTTTTCTTTGTTCTCTTGGTATCTATTGTTGAAGAGGCAGACCATATTGTAAGGAGTTGGCCCATTTCTGGAGCAATATATGGCAGCAGTTTTGCAAGAATGTTACCCATTTGCAAGAGCACAAGATACCAGCACTATTTCCTGCTATGTAGTGCTACAGATGCCTACCTAAGTATCTCTTCAACAAAGAATAACTTGAGAAAAAAGCAAATTTAATAATAGAAGCAAACTGGAAACTTTATTTTAAAATGGTCTGTTCTCTCTGAACCACATTTTTTTTTGAGTTTCATATCCCTTTAAGGACGGTGCATTAACAAAATGAATAATGCAATTTATGTTTAAAAGTATTTATTTTATTAAATATTAATACTGAACAGTAATTCTAAGTTATAGCAACAATCATTATTAAAGGAACTGCTTAGTACAACTACAGTGGCATTGTTACTACGCACCATGATAATGTTTTTTCTCATGTGCTTGATTCTCTTATTTTAACCCTTCAAACACACTGGTTACTGATGTTCTGCATCTTCACACTGGGCGCTGCTGTTTTGGAATTTAGCTATATTGTAGCCTGACAAACATTGTGAACATTCACAGATCAGTGATATTATTGTCTTCTTGACCAGCTGTAAGTGCTTGTATTATTCCTGAGGGAAGCTAGCAACATCACTAAAAGCACACTGCTTATGTCACAAAATGCAGCAATACGTGCGTACCAAGATGGCGGTGCCCGGTATAAAAATGCAGAATTTTACCAGCTGTCTTCTATAATGAGTTAAGTTGTGCACAATAAAACAATATATATGTTCATGATTTATTTTGCCCCCTTTTCATGCAATTTAGTTCTGAAAAATTAGCAATTTCTAATTCTCAGAACTTTGTTGTATGTGGACTAAAGCTCAGATTAGCTCAACCAAATAAAGCAAATGTTGGGTGGAGTTTGGCTACTGAAAAATAATTTTAGTAAAAAGGATGTTAATTTGTTTTAAAAGTGTTAAGAATTGGCTGTTCTTCTATAGCAACACAACAGAAATGTTTTAGTAGATAATTTTAATAATTTATTTTTCTAAATCAGTTCATTTTCAAAATGAATGGAAGGCACAAAAATAAACATTTATCTAAAGGTGGTAGGCACATATCAATTATAATGTTTTTGTCTATAGTGAACTGTAATTACTCTGTAAGCATAATTAATTTATTCACTAGATAAAATTATTAATTGTATTATTGCATTAATTATTTTTAATGTAACTTGAAACCATTTAATGTTCATTTTAAATCACATTAATTTCCATTAGTCTATCTCTAGTTTAATATTATTCCTGGTAAATCATTTGTATTTTTTTGCAGATAAGTTTAGCTTTTACGTATTGTTCATTTATTTGGAAGTAACTTTCAGTTAATTGTTTATATATCTATTTATCTATCTATCTATAGCTATCTATCTATCTCAGTGTGTCTGCCTGTCTGTCTGCCTAAGTGGATAAAGTTTAACACTGCAATGAACCTTTAAGTACATTACAATTATTTTAAAAGAAATAAATAAATTAATAAATAATAAATAAAATAATCCCTTCATAAATTGGGAGATATTTTACAAATTGGGTAGATTAGGCTGGGTGGCCACTGGGGGACACACAGATAAACAAGGGGCAACACTTGGCAAACTATTGAGCCCAGTTGCAGTGGTTCTCATTTTCTTAGGAGTAGCGCTTGGTAGGGTCTGTAAAAAATTAAACACAGCCCCTGTTGAGTTTGATATAAAGAATGTGTGATATTTATATAGATTAATATAATACATGATTCATTACATGTTTAAGTTACAATAGTCTATAAATCACATTCATCTACAAATTTGTGATCAGCCATACAGTTCCTTGTAAAAAAAACAAATTTATTTTAATGAGCTAAAAGTGAGGATTTTGAGCACTGATGAAAGCAAAAAATAAATAAAATAAATACATAAATACATAAAAATACAAAACACAGTGTAAATAATTTCTTATTCTAAGATTCAGACCATTCTACTGAATTAATATCTCATGATTTCAGTTGAAAAATCTGTACAAATGTATTATTGTCTAAGAACAAATCTTTCTAGGTGCTACAGCTAGACACACAATCTTTATTTTACCAGATGGAGATTTATTGTTTTATAAATCTCTGTTAAACATTGTTTTATATCCCAGTTTCCAGAACTCTAGTAAAGTTTGCATTTGTTGCCAATGATGTAATAAAAATACTGTAAATATGATTTTAAATCAATCACTGGGTGGCATCCAAGAGCTTGCTCCGAAAGAACTAACTGCAGACACTCTATAATTCACATATTTTAGCAATTTCCCCTGTCTTCCGTTAAATTATGCTAATATTTAAGATGAGCTTCCTCAAGTCTGGGACTCAAATTAGGTCTGTCTGTTTCACTTTTAGAATAGTTCTTCAAATCACTTGCAGACAAGAGGCTGTTGAATAGTTAGATTTATAGTGACCAAGCCACATACATGAAACAGATTTTTAATTCTGGAGAAACTTAATTTTTTTCTCCCTGACCTTTTACATAAAAAGGGACAAAAGGGTTTGTAATAAAAACATGTTTATTTATGAACAATAAAACAACTTTGCATTATACATTCATTATTTATTTTTCCTTTTTTTTCCGTGCAATTTATATCTGAAAACTGTAGCTTTTCTAAGCCTCAACTGCAAACAAACACTTCCGACTTCTGAAGCTTAACCCTATGAGATATTTACCCCTATCTGGCCTCAGCAGGGCTTATACGTTTTTGCTAACATTGAGGTTGATCATAATCTTGCCCTTGTTTTTTACAGATGATGATTTCTGAATATTGTCTTCTATTGTCAGTGTGTGACCACAATCCTAAAATGCTCCTGCAATCTATAGTCCTCAAGGTCCAAATTTTGTACCTCCCTAATTGTAATTTAATGGTCAATATCCTGATTTTATTAATACAAATATAACAGATTACCCCTCAGACAAAATGGTGATTTGGGGAATTTAGCGATTACATCACAGCTTGTGGGGCCTGTATGTTGATTGATCCCTTTTAATAGTGTGTAATAATAGGTGACGTGTTGTGCTCCAAAACCATAGAGATGTGTCTGCTTAAGGGATTTGAGCAGGGTCACTATCAGTATAATGGTCATGTGTGTTTGTAGTTACTGATTTGGCTTATTTTTATTAGTACATACAGAGTGTGATGATTTTTACAATGTATTGGCAAATAGCAAGGAGCTAGAACAAGAATACAGACTTTATTCAGCAGCATCCATCTTAACAACAACTGCCCGCCCCCTTCGATCACATGACTAAAATGTTAACTGTTTATAATACACAAAGTGAACTAAGCATAACTATTGAACTTAAAATATAACATAAAGCATACACATCTTCCCCTTCAAATATGAAATACTCAATATGAGACAAAGTCTTCCCATATTTTTGGTTTAATAGCCCGACCATAGCGAGAGAAGGTAACTGCTGGCTCACTAGCAGTACAATCGGTGTCAAGTTGAGAATCATTCCCAGCATTATCGCAAGCTGATACACTTATGTTGTCCTCAAATTCCTCATTAGGCTTTACATCCATGTTAGGTAATTCTGTGCATTCATTGCTTTGCTCTTTATTGTCATTACTGCTTGGTTCCCCCAGTAAAGTATCCGCTGCAGTATCTGGTCTAAGATGACGCCTGTTGCATCTCAGTTTCTGTCCAGACTTGGTATCGATTACATATGACCTTGGTGAATTAGCTTCACTGACAATTAGAGCAGGTTTCCATGTATCCCCAGTTACTCTGTGTCTCACAGCTTGCCCAGCCCTGAGTCAACGAAGTAACTTGGTAGATTTGTCAAAATACAGTTTTTGCTTTTTCATGTTTATGTTCCTCTGACCTGTTACCTGATCCTGTGGAATAGTCTGAGGCTGCAATTTATTTGGTGCAATAGGCACTGTGGTCCTCAGTGCTCTACCCATGAGCAGCTGTGCAGGTAAACATAAAGCCTACATGGGTGTTGCACGATAGTTTAACAGGGTAGGTACACATCCTGCCCTGATGATTGTGCTTTTCGGATAATGGATTTGGCTATGCCAACATACTTCTCAGCTAAACCATTGGCCTGTGAGTGATACGGACTTATTGGTTTGTGCCTGACTCCCCATTCACGCAGAAAGCACTGGAATTCAGCACTTGAGAAAGTTCTTCACACACTCCATGTCTCGAGAGTATTGTTTTGAAATCCCATATGATTGCTGATGCTTTTAGATTTCTCAGCTATACTAGTTTAAAGAATTTGCTGTAGTAATCTACTACTATCAGGTAGTGGTTGTCCTCAAAATGAGAAATATATGTTGCCAGTGTCTGCCATGCCCGTGAAGGAGTGTTCCATGGTGTAAGAGGTTCTGTTGCATTGTTTTTTTTTTTTTTTTAAATGTCTGGCAGGTTTCACGTCTTCACAAGTGTCTCAATATCAAGGTCCAAATTAGGCCAGTAAACCACATCCGTGCTCTGCGCTTACAAAGAGTAATGACCAAATGTCCATGGTGAATTTGCTCTAGTACTTCTGCCTGCTGTGATTTAGGAATAATAATACGGTCACCCATGAATATGATTTCAGATGAAAGGAAAGTTCATTTCTCACAGGCCACAATCCCTGCAACTCAGTAGAAAGCTTCTTTCGTTTTTCTGGCCAGCCATTGCACATGACACAAATTAGTTTATCTAGTACTTTATCTTGTTTGGTATCTTGTCTAATTTTTTCCAGCTGTACATCAGCAATGGGAATATTTATTAGTACTGTATGTACCTGTTCTTTCCATTCAGGTTCATCCCGTGCTTCATGTCCTTTTGGAAACACCCTAGACAGCGTATCTGCCATCGGAATTTCCTTTCCTGGTTTATATTTCACTGTGAGATCATACTTTTGTAGTTTCATAACCATCCTCTGCAGGTGTGGAGGTATAGCAGATAGTGGTTTTTGCAGGATGTACTCCAATGGTTTGTGATCCACAACCACTGGGCGACCATAGATATACTGGTGAAATTTCTCACATCCATTCACAATGGCCAACATCTCCTTCTCAATTTGAGCATAATTGGCTTGTGTTGTTGTCAGAGCTTTTTGAAGCATATGCAACAGGATGTACTTGTGGAATCAGCACAGCCCCTAACCAACCCAAACTGGGATGCATCCACTTGAAGCACAGTGTCACAATTTACGTCAAAATATTTTAGTATTGGCCCAGGATGTTTAGTGATCAGTATTTTTACTTTCTCAAATGTCTTTTCCATATTTGCATCCCAAGACCAAATAGCATCCCTTTGTAGCAATGCATGTAGTGGGGCTGTCAGTTGAGTGAGGAAACTTGGATAGATAATTCATAATGCCTAATGATGTATCTAGTTCCTTCCTGGAGGATGGGGCCTTCATACTAATAACTGCTGTTATCTTCTTTGGATCAGGCTTTAAGCCCTCTTTGGTTAGAAGGTGTCCAAAATATGTAACTTATTCTACCACAATTTGCATTTTTTTTTAATTGAGTTTAACATTTTTCTCCTGACACCACTTCTGTACGATCCTTTCCATAAACCAGCAAATCATCAATTATTACTTCAACACCATATAGACCAGCAATCAATTCATGTGATTTCTTTTGAAATATCTCCTGAGCAAAAGCAATGCCGAAAGGTACCCTTGTGAATCGCCATCGTCCAAAGGGGTAGTTGAAAGTGGTCAAGTGACTGCTGGGTTAATCAAGACGCAATTGCCAGTAACCAGATTGTGCATCTAGTAAACTAAACACTGTTGCTCCTACTAGCTTGTGAGCTATATCATCTATGGTGGGGAGTTTGTAGTGTTCTCTCATTATTACTTTGTTCAAATCACGTGGGTCAATGCAAATACGAATTGCGCCTGTGTTTTTCTTCTCTACCACAAGCATAGAACTGGCCCATTCTGATGGTTCTGTGACCTTTTTTACTACCCCCAACCTCTCCATCCTTGTTAGTTCTTGTTTGACTTTAGCCTCAAGAGATAGAGGTATTTTCCTTGGGGCATGAATGACAGGCTGTGTACCCTCTTTTATACGTATGCGGCTAATCCCCGGGAGGCACCCTAGTCCCTTGAATAGATCACTGTACTCACGCTTAATGTTGTCCTTTGACAGTTCGCTGCACCCACCATCCACAGCCTTAATGATCTTTATAAAACCAATCTCTTTACTTGTTTTGAGACCTAATACTGCTGTCGCTTTTGTTTCTATCACAAACAATTGTAAGACCTTTTCAGATACCTTGTAAAAACATTTTGCATGACAGCGACCCATCACTTTCAGCTTTTCACCACCATATCCCAACAGTTTTGTTAGGTCTTGAGTCTCTAAGGGGGATTCATTTCTGAGGAGTTCCAGGTATATGTGGCTTGGCACACAGTTTACTTGTGCCCCTGTATCTATTTTGAATGTGACTGGAGTTTCGTGAGCCCCTATCTGTAGGGTTACATTTGCTTCATCTGCAAACTTATGTGATTTCTGTTCTGCTGCAAGATATATTGGGGTGCAATCTGAGTCTGACCCTGCATTGTCATCATTGTCCTCTATGGCATGTACAGCCTGTGTTTGTGTCCTTGCAATATGGGAAAACAGTTTACACACCCTGGCAAAATGTCCTCTTTTCTTGCATTTATTACATATTTGCCACCTTGCAGGCAGCATTTTTGTTGTGCTTGTTTCCACAGTAGCCACAGGTTGCTTGTGTGTTACTTGTCCCAATGTCCCACTTGCCTTTTATCCCCTTGTGTCCTCTTTTTTGCCAGTATCTGCTGATTTGATTTTCTATAGCACTGATCTGGTGCTGTGTTCCTTCCAGTACCTGCATGTCCTTTCTTGACATTTCATATGCTCTAGCAATCCTGATGGCTTTCTCAAGATTTAAATCTTCTTGCTGCAGCAGCTTTTCCTGAACTTCTTTAACCCCTTAATGACCACAATGTACCCTTTATGTCACTGGTCATTAAGGGGTTTTTCAGGACATAATAGCACAAGTCTAGCAAGAACACGCTATTAATGCCCTCCCTCCAGCAGGCTTTAAGGAAGAGAGCAGTCTCAACGCTGGTGGTAAGACCGCGCTATAAAACAATCAAGTCCCAAAAAAAGGCCAGCGACATACAGGGTACGTCGCTGGTCCTTAAGGGGTTAAACTTACTGCCCATCAGAATACGGTCTTTTATCATATCACCTGCATCATAAAAAGCACATTCTTTGGCAAGCAAGCGCAGCTGTGTCACCCATTCATCCACAGATTCACCTCCACACTGATTCCTCTCATAAAACATTTTCCTTTGCACTATGGAGTTTTTCCTTGGATTGCAGTATGCTTCAAACTTTGCAAACAATACCTCTGTTTTTTTTTTTGTCATCTGCAGTGATATCCCCACTTGCCTGCCAGGCTCTGCATACATCACGTCCCTTTTGTCCCACACATATCAGAAAGTGTGCTGCCTTCTGTTGATCAGTCTATCAGTCTGCATCTGGGCCTGCAAACACAAGTTTGACCAATTGTCAATTGTCAGAAATGTTCACTGACTCTAAATCCAGAGAAGGAATGTTCTGGGACACTAGATTGGAAAGGTGAACGTAGAGTAATCCTTACCTCTTTGAAGGTTATAATAAGTCGTTTGATTTACCGCGTGCACAGCACTAAGAGCGGTATATGATTGCTTAACTGTTTCGGATCACACACTGAAAAAGCTCCAAGCAAGAGTGTTTGCAACAGCTAGATCTTAGCCTTGCTTTTGGGCATACAGAGTTACTTCTTTGCTTCTCTTGCCGCATGCATAGCACTAAGAGCGGTACTCAGTAAATTATAAGAAGCACATTATAAAAATCTGCTTTGAGCTTATCAATCCTCAATATAAAATACGAATAGACATTTGGAGTCCTTTCTTGAGATTTTAAACGGACTTTTTTTTAATTTGATCCTGTGTTTAATAATTTTTTATGCAGCAGTTTTGCACATATAGGGTCTCTATATGTTCATTTGAATATTCACATTACATCTGGGAGACGTCCCAGAGAAACTTTGACATCTATTGGTAATTACCAAGCATGAGGATAACTTTTTAGCAATATTTTTTAAATAAATTTTATGTTGATTTAATTTCACTATCTAAAGTCATTTATTATTGTTGTTTACAGTTTTTTACATATTCTAATTAAGAAGTCAGCTACTTAGCATTTACACAAATATTTTCACCACTATCTATCACACATAATTGTTTTCACTAAAAATCCTAAATATAGGATATTTACACTATTAGCACACTCTTATGGATTAGAGACACAATTCCTCTAAATCACTTAGGCCTAGATTTAGAGTTCGGCGGTAGCCGTCAAAACCAGCGTTAGAGGCTCCTAACGCTGGTTTTGGCCGCCCGCTGGTATTTGGAGTCAGTGATTAAAGGGTCTAACGCTCACTTTTCAGCCGCGACTTTTCCATACCGCAGATCCCCTTACGCCATTTGCGTAGCCTATCTTTTCAATGGGATCTTTCTAACGCCGGTATTTAGAGTCGTTTCTGCAGTGAGCGTTAGAGCTCTAACGACAAGATTCCAGCCGCCTGAAAATAGCAGGAGTTAAGAGCTTTCTGGCTAACGCCGGTTCATAAAGCTCTTAACTACTGTACCCTAAAGTACACTAACACCCATAAACTACCTATGTACCCCTAAACCGAGGTCCCCCCACATCGCCGCCACTCGATTAAAACTTTTAACCCCTAATCTTCCGACCGCCACCTACGTTATACTTATGTACCCCTAATCTGCTGCCCCTAACCCCGCCGACCCCTATATTACATTTATTAACCCCTAATCTGCCCCCCACAACATCGCCGCCAGCTACTTAAAATAATTAACCCCTAATCTTCCGACCGCAAAGCGCCGCCACCTACGTTATCCCTATGTACCCCTAATCTGCTACCCCTAACACCGCCGACCCCTATATTATATTTATTATCCCCTAATCTGCCCCCCTCAACGTCGCCGACACCTGCCTACACTTATTAACCCCTAATCTGCCGAGCGGACCTGAGCGCTACTATAATAAAGTTATTAACCCCTAATCCGTCTCACTAACCCTATCATAAATAGTATTAACCCCTAATCTGCCCTCCCTAACATTGCCGACACCTACCTTCAATTATTAACCCCTAATCTTCCGATCGGAGCTCACCGCTATTCTAATAAATGTATTAACCCCTAAAGCTAAGTCTAACCCTAACACTAACACCCCCCTAACTTAAATATAATTTACATATAACAAAATAAATTAACTCTTATTAAATAAATTAATCCTATTTAAAGCTAAATACTTACCTGTAAAATAAACCCTAATATAGCTACAATATAAATTATAATTATATTATAGCTATTTTAGGATTAATATTTATTTTACAGGTAACTTTGTATTTATTTTAACCAGGTACAATAGCTATTAAATAGTTAAGAACTATTTAATAGTTACCTAGTTAAAATAATTACAAAATTACCTGTAAAATAAATCCTAACCTAAGATAATTAAACCTAACACTACCCTATCAATAAAATAATTAAATAAACTACCTACAATTACCTACAATTAACCTAACACTACACTATCAATAAATTAAATAAACACAATTGCTACAAATAAATACAATTAAATAAACTAGCTAAAGTACAAAAAATAAAAAAGAACTAAGTTACAGAAAATAAAAAAATATTTACAAACATAAGAAAAATATTACAACAATTTTAAACTAATTACACCTACTCTAAGCCCCCTAATAAAATAACAAAGCCCCCCAAAATAAAAATTTCCCTACCCTATTCTACATTAAAAAAGTTACAAGCTCTTTTACCTTACCAGCCCTGAACAGGGCCCTTTGCGGGGCATGCCCCAAGAAGTTCAGCTCTTTTGCCTGTAAAAGAAAACATACAATACCCCCCCCCCAACATTACAACCCACCACCCACATACCCCTAATCTAACCCAAACCCCCCTTAAATAAACCTAACACTAAGCCCCTGAAGATCTTCCTACCTTGTCTTCACCATACCAGGTTCACCGATCCGTCCTGGCTCCGATATCTTCATCCAACCCAAGCGGGGGCTAGACATCCACTGAAGAAGTCCAGAAGAGGGTCCAAAGTCTTCCTCCTATCCGGCAAGAAGAGGACATCCGGACCGGCAAACATCTTCTCCAAGCGGCATCTTCGATCTTCTTCCATCCGGTGCGGAGCGGGTCCATCTTCAAGCAGGCGACGCGGATCCATCCTCTTCTTCCGATGTCTCCCGACGAATGACGGTTCCTTTAAGGGACGTCATCCAAGATGGCGTCCCTCGAATTCCGATTGGCTGATAGGATTCTATCAGCCAATCGGAATTAAGGTAGGAATTTTCTGATTGGCTGATGGAATCAGCCAATCAGAATCTAGTTCAATCCGATTGGCCGATCCAATCAGCCAATCAGATTGAGCTCGCATTCTATTGGCTGTTCCGATCAGCCAATAGAATGCGAGCTCAATCTGATTGGCTGATTGGATCGGCCAATCGGATTGAACTAGATTCTGATTGGCTGATTCCATCAGCCAATCAGAAAATTCCTACCTTAATTCCGATTGGCTGATAGAATCCTATCAGCCAATCGGAATTCGAGGGACGCCATCTTGGATGACGTCCCTTAAAGGAACCGTCATTCGTCGGGAGACATCGGAAGAAGAGGATGGATCCGCGTCGCCTGCTTCAAGATGGACCCGCTCCGCACCGGATGGAAGAAGATCGAAGATGCCGCTTGGAGAAGATGTTTGCCGGTCCGGATGTCCTCTTCTTGCCGGATAGGAGGAAGACTTTGGACCCTCTTCTGGACTTCTTCAGTGGATGTCTAGCCCCCGCTTGGGTTGGATGAAGATATCGGAGCCAGGACGGATCGGTGAACCTGGTATGGTGAAGACAAGGTAGGAAGATCTTCAGGGGCTTAGTGTTAGGTTTATTTAAGGGGGGTTTGGGTTAGATTAGGGGTATGTGGGTGGTGGGTTGTAATGTTGGGGGGGGGGGGTATTGTATGTTTTCTTTTACAGGCAAAAGAGCTGAACTTCTTGGGGCATGCCCCGCAAAGGGCCCTGTTCAGGGCTGGTAAGGTAAAAGAGCTTGTAACTTTTTTAATTTAGAATAGGGTAGGGAATTTTTTATTTTGGGGGGCTTTGTTATTTTATTAGGGGGCTTAGAGTAGGTGTAATTAGTTTAAAATTGTTGTAATATATTTCTTATGTTTGTAAATATTTTTTTATTTTCTGTAACTTAGTTCTTTTTTATTTTTTGTACTTTAGCTAGTTTATTTAATTGTATTTATTTGTAGCAATTGTGTTTATTTAATTTATTGATAGTGTAGTGTTAGGTTAATTGTAGGTAATTGTAGGTAGTTTATTTAATTATTTTATTGATAGGGTAGTGTTAGGTTTAATTATATCTTAGGTTAGGATTTATTTTACAGGTAATTTTGTAATTATTTTAACTAGGTAACTATTAAATAGTTCTTAACTATTTAATAGCTATTGTACCTGGTTAAAATAAATACAAAGTTACCTGTAAAATAAATATTAATCCTAAAATAGCTATAATATAATTATAATTTATATTGTAGCTATATTAGGGTTTATTTTACAGGTAAGTATTTAGCTTTAAATAGGATTAATTTATTTAATAAGAGTTAATTTATTTCGTTATATGTAAATTATATTTAAGTTAGGGGGGTGTTAGGGTTAGACTTAGCTTTAGGGGTTAATACATTTATTAGAATAGTGGTGAGCTCCGATCGGAAGATTAGGGGTTAATAATTGAAGGTAGGTGTCGGCGATGTTAGGGAGGGCAGATTAGTGGTTAATACTATTTATGATAGGGTTAGTGAGACGGATTAGGGGTTAATAACTTTATTATAGTAGCGCTCAGGTCCGCTCGGCAGATTAGGGGTTAATAAGTGTAGGCAGGTGTCGGCGACGTTGTGGGGGGCAGATTAGGGGTTAATAAATATAACATAGGGGTCGGCGATGTTAGGGCAGCAGATTAGGGGTACATAGGGATAACGTAGGTTGCGGCGGTTTACGGAGCGGAAGATTAGGGGTTAAAACTGTAATGCAGGGGTCAGCGATAGCGGGGGCGGCAGATTAGGGGTTAATAAGTGTAAGGTTAGGGGTGTTTAGACTCGGGGTACATGTTAGAGTGTTAGGTGCAGACGTAGGAAGTGTTTCCCCATAGGAAACAATGGGGCTGCGTTAGGAGCTGAACGCTGCTTTTTTGCAGGTGTTAGGTTTTTTTTCAGCTCAAACAGTCCCATTGTTTCCTATGGGAGAATCGTGCACGAGCACGTTTTTGATGCCGGCCGCGTCCGTAAGCAACTCTGGTATCGAGAGTTGCATTTGCGGTAAAAATGCCCTACGCTCCTTTTTTGGAGCCTAACGCAGCATTTGTTTTAACTCTCGATACCAGAGTTAATTTTATGGTGCGGCCAGAAAAAAGCCCGCGGAGCGTTAACAGCCCTTTTACCGCCGAACTCTAAATCTAGGCCTTAGTTTCTTTATAAGGTAAAATGCTGTCATAAACAGTGTAATAAAATCAGGCACTTTCTGTTAATTCTTTCACTAAATACACTAATAAATAACAGTAAAAAAGTATTCCAAAAGATACAACTTTTATATGGTTTAAACACTTTCTTCACACTTGGTTGTATTTACACAATAAGTTTTATCAATTTTTTCTTTACACTTGTAAACATTGGTTATTTGGACCCAGTAATAAATTGAAAATTTGCACTATTTAGTAATAAATTGGAAAATTCTGTATTCCTTAAAAATCAAACTATATCCCTTAAGTGTACCACGCCCCTATATCTACACAAATTCCTCTGAATATCCACATATATATAAGTTGGAAGGAGCTTATATTTATAGGGAGTTTGGGATTTGACAGTTCCAGCGCTCTATTCACTCTAAACTAAACAAAGGAATGTTCTTTGTCTTGCTGTTTGCTGCAATGTCACTTTTCACCCCACTTATGCTACCATGTGATGATTTTTACAACGTATTGTAAATTCAGCAGCATCCATCAACATGTTTACTTATGCACAATAAAACAACTTTGCATTATACATTCATTATTTATTTTTCCTTTTTTCTCCGGGCAATTTATATCTGAAAACTGTAGCTTTTCTAAGCCTCAGCTGCAAACAAACACTTCAGACTTCTGAAGCTTAACCCTATGAGATATTTACCCCTATCTGGCCTCAGCAGGGCTTATACGTTTTTGCTAACATTGAGGTTGATCATAATCTTGCCCTTGTTTTTTTACAGATGATGATTTCTGAATATTGTCTTCTATTGTCAGTGTGTGACCACAATCCTAAAATGCTCCTGCAATCTATAGTCCTCAAGGTCCAAATTTTGTACCTCCCTAATTGTAATTTTGATGGTAAATATCCTGATTTTATTAATACAAATATAACAGATTACCCCTCAGACAAAATGGTGATTTGGGGAATTTAGCGATTACATCACAGCTTGTGGGGCCTGTATGTTGATTGATCCCTTTTAATAGTGTATAATAATAGGTGACGTGTTGTGCTCCAAAACCATAGAGATGTGTCTGCTTAAGGGATTTGAGCAGGGTCACTATCAGTATAACGGTCATGTGTGTTTGTAGTTACTGCTTTGGCTTATTTTTATTAGTACATACAGAGTGTGATGATTTTTACAATGTATTGGCAAATAGCAAGGTGCTAGAACAAGAACACAGACTTTATTCAGCAGCATCCATCTTAACAACAACTGCCCACTCTGTCCGATCACATGACTAAAATGTTATCGGTTTATAATACACAGAGTGAACTAAGCATAACTATTGAACTTAAAATATAACATAAAGCATACACATCATTACACAGAGTCTAACAGCCCAATATCATTGCTGTTTGTGACCTATATGTTCCAATAAGAGTGATAAAGGTACTGTGTTGTTAGACTCTGTATGTTCTATTACAAGTGGGGGTTTATGCAGGGACCCTGTACAAATTTCCACTAACATATATGAACTGGAAGTTTTTTCTTGGTGAGTGCTGGATTCATAATTTAATTAATTACATTTTTTTGTGGGGAAAAGTGCTCCTTGATAAAAAAAATTAACATTAATGGATCATGCAGAAAGCATTTCAGTTTGTTTGGTGATGTTGATTACTAATGTCCTCCAATATAGCGGTGGGCAATTTCAGTTTGTTTTGCACATGTTTAAAGGCCATGCCTTAAACTTTTTGGCGTACTCACTAATATGAAGAGAGTTGTCTGGGGTTTATCAAGTCCTTTAAGCTGTGGAATTTGATAAGTGAAAAACAGCCCTGTAAATGTGTTGTGCTATCGAAAATTTGAATTAAAGAGACATTATACACTCCTTTTTTCTTTGCATAAATGTTTAGTAGATTAACTATTTATATAGACCAAAAAGTTTAGTTTTTTTTTTAAAATGTATAGTTTTGCTTATTTTAAAATAACATTGCTCTGATTTTCAGACTCCTAACCAAGCCCCAAAGTTTTAGGAGAATACCGACGTGTACCTACTCCAGCTTTCTTCTGTTTGTGTAAAGGGTCTTTTCATATGCAAAGTAAGGGGGAGGGGGGAGTGTCTGCTATTTCCATCTTGCAGTGGGTGTTCCAGTAACTTTTTAAACAGAGCTAAACTGGAAGCTTCTAAGTAAGTTTTTAAACAGTTTTATACTGGATTTTTATATCAGTATCTGTGCATCTCATTCTTTATAGTAGTATCTATTACATGCAGTTATATGAAAATTGGTGTATACTGCCCCTTTAAGATCAGAAAAACAGTATGTGCACATGTGAAGTAAAGGGGCATTTTCACTAAATCCATCATCAAAAAATTGCTGCTGATAAACTATGAAAATGACTGATTGTGATCATGTCAACATTCTAAAGAACTAATCTCAAACTATCGATTGTGATCAACACCATAATCCACTAGATTACAAGTGGAGCGCAATCAATATTGCCGGATGTTTATCTTTTGCTCAGCCTCGCACAATGAGTAACACAACTCTGGTATTACAAGTGGAGGGTTAAAATGTCAACCAACGCTACTTAACATGGCAAAAATGTTTTAGTGTGCCCTATACTTAATGGATAAAGCAGAACAGTATATTAAAGGGACACTGAACCCAAATTTTTTCTTTCATGATTCAGATAGAGAATGCAATTTTAAGCAACTTTCTACTTTACTCCTATTATCATTTTTTCTTCGTTCTCTTGCTATCTTTATTTGAAAAAGAAGGCATCTAAGCTTTTTTTGGTTCAGACAACTGGACAGCATTTTTTTATTGGTGGATGAATTTATCTACCTATCAGCAAGGACAGCCCAGGTTGTTCACCACAAATGAGCCGGCATCTAAACTTACATTCTTGCATTTCAAATAAAGATACCAAGAGAATGAAGAAATTTGATAATAGGAGTAAATTACAAAGTTGCTTAAAATTTCATGCTCTATCTGAATCACAAAAGAAAGAATTTGGGTTCAGTGTCCCTTTAATGAGCATTGTGTGTGTGTGTGTGCGTGTCTGTATGTGTGAGTGTATGTATGTATGTATGTGTGTGTGTGTGTGTATATATATATATATATATATATATATATATATATATATATATATATATATATATATATATATATATATATATCTCACACAGAGAAAACCCAGCACTCACTTACAAGCTCTCAGCTAAGATTTAAAAGCAAAAAGGAAAAGGTTAGTTACCGCATCTGGCCAAATGGGACAAGCCCAGGTACCTCGTCAAGGTCCTTTCCAATACCTGGGACCCTAAAACAGCCACACAATGCAAGCTTTCAAATCCAAACAAACTGGGAACAAGGGAAGGGTGCACAGACATATGTAATCACCCTAGACATATACAAAACATGGAAGGGAACTGCACTCTCATACCGGACCGGGTACACATCCCATGACCCTGCAACATGCTCAGCCCTGGGTGCCACTGGCACTCACAGGAAGCTGTGCTGTCTCTTTATGTCAATCATTTCCTTTTAAATTAAATTGGTAATGGTTAGTTCCTTTTGAAAACAAAAAGCTTTATTCAGCTAGGCAAATCTTAACACTGAGGCCTCTATTTAACAAAGTCTGAAGGACCTGATCTGACAGTGCGGATCAGGTCCGCCAGACCTCGTTGAATACGGAGAGCAATACGCTCTCCGTATTCAGCATTGCACCAGCAACTCACAAGAGCTGCTGGTGCAATGCCGCCCGCTGCAGAATCGCGGCCAATCGGCCGCCAGCAGGGAGGTGTTGAATTGCGGCGATGTCTGTCCGCCTGCTCAGAGCAGACGGACAGGTTATGGTGCAGCCGTCTTTAGACCGTTGCTTCATAACTGCTGTTTCTGGCGAGCCTGCAGGCTCGCGCAGAAACAGGGGCATCGAGCTCTATCCGGAGCTTGATAGATATGCCCCTTTGTTTTGAGATAATTAACCTTCCTAGCAATAATTTATAGCTTGAAGACAATACAACACCACATCTACCAAGTAATGACTTTGATAAGTGGATGCCATGCTAAATCCTGTTTTTCAAATGTTTATATTATTTAAATGGCTCAACAAATGGCAGTTTACAATTGTAACTACAAATTTAGTTCAGTACAATTTCAAAATATTTAGCTGTGAAAAAATGACACTATAATACAGCCATGCACATTTTAGACAAAGCTACAGCAAAACTACAGTATCCGTCTTTATAATATGAGGTTTCAAGGCCTAGATTTAAAGGAACAGTAAATACAGTAGATTTGCATAATCAACAAATATGTCTATAAGATAGGGGGCGCCCTAAAAAAATAGCACTCAATAGGCTATATAGTGTATATATTAGTGAATGTAATGCACAAAGTCTAACAATATGGATAACAATATTAATCAAATACCAATTCAACAGAAAATTATAAAAATATAAATCAAAATCAAAACAGCATAATATTTCAGCAATATATAATAGACAGTATATAGATATATGAGGTGATATAGTGTTGAGGCAGCAATCTGTAGCAGACCCGGCTTGGATCCAAGAGGGTAACCTATAAGCAAAAAAGAAGACAGATGCGCCACATGGCCCAATATTGTATGATCCACAGAGTTGGACTATCAGATTGTATTAAATTAAACTCACAATCTAGGAAGCACTCCAAGTAGTGCAATGGGAGCAGTCTGGGATCTATAACAGTCACCCAGCAGACCGACCTCTCAAGCTGAAGGTGGATAATCTGTAGTAAAACACAAGGGGACACAAAGGTGCCTATATGGCCTAGTACTGTCTTATACCAGGAGCAGTGGTGTGTATGGTAAGATATATACTCACAAGATATAAAGCATCTCCATTTATGCTAATCAGACAGGAAGGGATCAATATAGTCACCCAACAGACTGTAACAAGGCTTCCACAGGAGGCAGACCGCAAAGGTCCCGTGGACCAAGTGAAGATCCAAATAAACCACAGTAGCAAGTGTTTGAGATAAAAAAAAGTATTAAACTTTACTGGCAAAAATTAAAATACAGCGACGCGTTTCTCAGTCACAGACTGTTTCCTCAGGCATAATCATGATAAAAAGACATGTCTTTGAAGAGCTCCCGATCATTGCTAGATTCATGAGCTAATTATTGCCTTTTTTTCTACAAATTTTTTCTACAAATTCCCACATTGTCAAACTTGCTAAGGGACTCTGGGGACCTACAGTCTCTTTTCTGGCCTGCAGATGGGAATTTAACACGACTTTACAGCCGCAAAACGGACTCGCCAGAGGTGTGGCCTAGGGGACTTGCTAATGGCTTCTAGCTGAGTGAACTTGGACTGCTACATATCAAACTTTCCAGCTGACTGGATTACAAGCCCATTCTGGAGGGAACGACAAAGCCGATTGTAGCTACGGTGATTTTAATACCACCTTCACAGCCGCACACATGGAGGATATCTTCCAACGCCTACAAGTAGTCTTCACGAACTTTGAAATGGCAATGCTTGGCCATATCCATACTCACTTTGTGATTACACTAAATGAGAAGCTGCCGATCAATGCTCCCTTGCCATCACTGCAGGAGAGGTTGTGACATACTGCAAAGCAGGAGCGAGGTGCTGAGCGTGTTGAACCTATCTGCCCTGCCCTGACCTTGTGGGACAGGGACACCCTAGGGGAGCGGATTTCAGACTTTCTACTTAGAGAGTCAGGAGATATAGCTACTGTGCATCATGCCCTGCAAAACGATGCAACATCTCTATATAACGTGACAAGATCGATGTCAAGAGGCCCTGACTTCTGGCCTGAAAAATGTCACATACCCGTTTGGGAGATAAGCATAGAGGAAACAACCCGACTTCTACACGGAATGGAGAGATGGGTGGCAGCGACATCACTAACTGCTCATTTTTATCGTAACACCGGGGACTCTGACCAGCAGCTACGGATAAACACATACGCAGCTCCTCATGCATGGAACAAACTTGCTGCCACTCTCTTAATACAAACCAGCGGACGAGCTGGTGTGGGGTAGGCTGCTGAGCCCTAATCTGAGACTGTACTGTGGGATTATTGGAGATACCCTAAATCAAATCTATACAGCAAACTGCATTTACCTATTTATATGTATCCACCATTAACTCCCTCTCCCCCCCACCTTCGTGCTTGCTAGGTAGGCATAGGAAAATAAATCCCCTAGACACCTTGTTTCTTTGTTCATATTCTCCTTTTACCCCTACTAGGGACCCAGCCTCAAAGTTATATTTCCTTATGCTTGCCCACTAGCTCCTAACTTTACTCCTTTATGTCTCAGATGGCTCTGTTATACCGAATGTGAGATAATTATATTGGTTATGTTAGACTTATCATAAGGCTTATAAGGATCTGGTGCAATATGCTTATGTATTTGCTGCAAAAAACTAAAAGCCTACACTAGTACCTAGCAATAACTGGGATTAACTTGTTTTTTCATAATAGGTTAAATGATTATATCTATACTGTAGTAGATAAATACCAGGCTATATATTCTCCTCGCCATGTGCTCATAGTTATTAACAATTTGGCTCCGCCCCCCCCTTTGGGTCTCGTTTACTAAGTAAACAAAGGAACATAGATTCCCTAGAACTTCTCCCTATTATTTCTTACATATCTGTTGCAATATAGCGGCCATGGATATCCCCATCCTTCACCACTCTCTATGACATAACTGAATTAGATAGTACTATTCCCAAGTTTTCTATATTTCCCATATTTTTTTCACTCTTGTCCACGAGTAACTACCTATTGGTCTGGGAAATAATGTCATAGCCATAAAAGAGGTCAGAAATCAAATACACAGGACCTGTTTATATATTTCCAACCACATGTGTTTATCTTTGAAAATGTCTACTTCCTCTGTATGTCCCAGATATGAATTATGGGCTTTATTTAATACTCATACCATTGTCTAGACGTATGCCTATGTCTATTACTGTCCTGTAAGCTTGTTTATGTCTAAAGTTGTATGACCTCAATAAAAATAAAATATAAAAAAAAAAAAGACAATGCAATAGCACAATATGGGGGATATTGATCAAAGCTCGCCTAACATCGCGGCCGCGGACCTGAATACTCTCTCTATATTAAAAAAAAAAAAAAAAAAGCCGGCAAAAATCCGCACACCAAGTACGGGGCGATGAGCATCGGACTGTTGTTAACTAGCAGTCATCAATCTCGCTGCTATTCGGCTTTTTCCCAACTTTATTTATATCCTGTCACTAAATGCTGCCACTATAATAAAATGTTTAACCCCTATTCTGCCACTCCCGGACCCCGCGCAACTGTAATAAAGTTATTAACCCCTATAGCGCCGCTCCCGGAACCCGCTGCCACTAAAATAAATGTATTAACCCCTATTCTGCTGCTTCTGGACCACACCACCACCTAAATAAACGTATTACCCCTAAACCTCTGGCCTCCAACATCGCCATAAACTAAATTAAGCTATTAACCCCTAAACCTAACAACCCGCTAACTTTACATTAAATTTACAACATCCCTATCTTATAATAAATTAAAACTTACCTTTAGAATTAAAATAAACTATCTTAAACTATTAATTAACCTACCCTAACTATTATACTAAAATAACATTAAACTACCAATTAAATTAACTATATTACATATTAAAAAACCTTAACCCTAATCAAATTATTTAAATCTACTACTAAAAATTACTAAATTACTAAAAAACAAACACTAAGTTACGAAAAAAAACACACATACAGCTAGATTACGAGTTTAGCGTTATGAGTGAAAAAGCATCGTTATGCTTCATAACGATGCTTTTTCCCTAATGCCGCTATTACAAGTCTTGTAGATATAGCTGTACCGCACACCTTTTTGGCCGTCACGCAACGTCAGTACCGCACTTTTAAAAAAGTCCTTTTTCAATGGGACTGCCATAGTGCCGGTATTACAAGTTTTGCTGTGAAGCCAAAAAGTGAGCGGTACATCCTATACTGAAAAGATTCGTACCGCCATCTACAGGGAGTGCAGAATTATTAGGCAAGTTGTATTTTTGAGGATTAATTTTATTATTGAACAACAACCATGTTCTCAATGAACCCAAAAAACTCATTAACATCAAAGCTGAATAGTTTTGGAAGTAGTTTTTAGTTTGTTTTTAGTTATAGCTATTTTAGGGGGATATCTGTGTGTGCAGGTGACTATTACTGTGCATAATTATTAGGCGACTTAACAAAAAACAAATATATACCCATTTCAATTATTTATTTTTACCAGTGAAACCAATATAACATCTCAACATTCACAAATATACATTTCTGACATTCAAAAACAAAACAAGAACAAATCAGTGACCATAATAGCCACCTTTCTTTGCAAGGACACTCAAAAGCCTGCCATCCATGGATTCTGTCAGTGTTTTGATCTGTTCACCATCAACATTGCGTGTAGCAGCAACCACAGCCTCCCAGACACTGTTCAGAGAGGTGTACTGTTTTCCCTCCTTGTAAATCTCACATTTGATGATGGACCACAGGTTTTCAATGGGGTTCAGATCAGGTGAACAAGGAGGCCATGTCATTAGATTTTCTTCTTTTATACCCTTTCTTGCCAGCCACGCTGTGGAGTACTTGGACGCGTGTGATGGAGCATTTTCCTGTATGAAAATCATGTTTTTCTTGAAGGATGCAGACTTCTTCCTGTACCACTGCTTGAAGAAGGTGTCTTCCAGAAACTGGCAGTAGGACTGGGAGTTGAGCTTGACTCCATCCTCAACCCGAAAAGGCCCCACAAGCTCATCTTTGATGATACCAGCCCAAACCAGTACTCCACCTCCACCTTGCTGGCGTCTGAGTCGGACTGGAGCTCTCTGCCCTTTACCAATCCAGCCACGGGCCCATCCATCTGGCCCATCAAGACTCACTCTCATTTCATCAGTCCATAAAACCTTAGAAAAATCAGTCTTGAGATATTTCTTGGCCCAGTTTTGACGTTTCAGCTTGTGTGTCTTGTTCAGTGGTGGTCGTCTTTCAGCCTTTCTTACCTTAGCCATGTCTCTGAGTATTGCATACCTTGTGCTTTTGGGCACTCCTGTGATGTTGCAGCTCTGAAATATGGCCAAACTGGTGGCAAGTGGCATCTTGGCAGCTGCACGCTTGACTTTTCTCAGTTCATGGGCAGTTATTTTGCGCCTTGGTTTTTCCACACGCTTCTTGCGACCCTGTTGACTATTTTGAATGAAACGCTTGATTGTTCGATGATCACGCTTCAGAAGCTTTGCAATTTTAAGAGTGCTGCATCCCTCTGCAAGATATCTCACTATTTTTCACTTTTCTGAGCCTGTCAAGTCCTTCTTTTGACCCATTTTGCCAAAGGAAAGGAAGTTGCCTAATAATTATGCACACCTGATATAGGGTGTTGATGTCATTAGACCACACCCCTTCTCATTACAGAGATGCACATCACCTAATATGCTTAATTGGTAGTAGGCTTTCGAGCCTATACAGCTTGGAGTAAGACAACATGCATAAAGAGGATGATGTGGTCAAAATACTCATTTGCCTAATAATTCTGTACTCCCTGTAAAGTCAGTAGTTATGTGATTTACGTTACAAAACTGTAGCATAAAACTCATAACTAAACTGTTAAAAAGTACACTAACACCCATAAACTACCTATTAACCCCTAAACCGAGGCCCTCCCGCATCGCCGCCACTACATTTTTTTATTAACCCCTATTCCGCCGCTCCCCGACATTGTCGCCACTATAATAAATCTATTAACCACTAAACCGCCACCCTCCTGTATCGCAAACACTATTTAAAGATTATTAACCCACACCGCTGCAATAATAAACCTATTAACCACTAAACCGCAAGCCCCCCACAACAAAATATACTAAAATAAACTATTAACCCCTAAACCTCTGGCCTCCCACATCACTACATAAATATATTAACCCCTAAACCTAACCCTAACATAACCCTAAGCCTTAGTCTAACCCTAACACCCCCTAACTTAAATATAATTAAAATAAATTTAAATTAAATTTACAATTGTTACCTAAATAATTCCAATTTAAAACTAAATACTTACCTATAAAATAAAACCTTAGATAGCTATAAAATAAATAATAGTTACATTGTAGCTATCTTAGGTTTTATTTTTATTTCACAGGTAAGTTTGTATTTATTTTAACTAGGTAGACTAGTTAGTAACTAGTTATTAACTATTTACTAACTACCTAGCTAAAATAAATACAAAGTTACCTGTAAAATAAAACCTAACCTGCCTTACAATAAAACCTAACATTACAATAAACTAAATTAAATTAAATTAATAAAATACAATTATCTACATTACAAAAAAAATAAACACTAAATGACACAAAATAAAAAACAAAATGATCAAAAATAAAAACTAATTACACCTAATCTAATAGCCCTATCAAAATAAAAAAGCCCCTCCAAAATAAAAAAAACCCCTAGCCTACACTAAACTACCAATAGTCCTTAAAAGGGCCTTTTGCGGGGCATTGTCCCAAAGAAATGGACCCACTCTGCGCCGGATGGATGAAGATAGAAGACGCCGTCTGGATGAAGACTTCTGCCCGATTGGATGAAGACTTCTGCCGGCTTGGATGAAGACTTCTGCCGCCTGGATGAGGATGGATGTCCGGTCTTCGAAAACTGTAAGTGGATCATTGGGGGTTAGTTTTTTTTTCCAGGGTTTATTGGGTGGGTTTTATTTTTAGCTTAGGGTTTGGGCAATGTAAAAGAGCTAAATGCCCTTTTAAGGGCAATGCCCATTCAAATGCCCTTTTCAGGGTAATGGTTAGCTTAGGTTTATTTAGATAGAGTTTTATTTGGTGGGTTTTACTGTTGGGGGGTTGTTTGTATTTTTTTTACAGGTAAAATAGCTGATTTCTTTGGGGCAATACCCCACAAAAGGCCCTTTTAAGGGCCATTGGTAGTTTAGTGTAGGCTAGGGTTTTTTTTATTTTGGGGGGGCTTTTTTATTTTTATAGGGCTATTAGATTAGGAGTAATTTGTTTTTATTTTTGATAATTTCGTTTTAATTTCACATTTTAAATTAATTTTACATTTTAATGTAGATTATTGTATTTTATTAATTTAATTTAATTTATTTTATTTGATTGTAATGTTAGGTTTTAGTGTAAGGCAGGTAAGGTTTTTGTTTTAAATCTTTTTATTGTGAGAACAAATAGAATAACAGTCAATTACATAATATACCAACATTGAGTGTATCCACACAGGGATCATCAACTGTTCAAATGACCAAAAGGTTACAAAGGTCAATCGACATAACATAAAGTATAACATAAGAGATGTGTAAAGTCAACCATAGTTGATACATAGATGATCAGGGTCTACAAGTTGGTGAAAGGAATATAACAGTTCTCATTTTACATTTTATGTTACACAGCAAATAATATCCCATCTCATTAGGTGTCTCAAAAGTCATATCTTATAGGTATGTGGGAAGGAATGGGAAGAGGGGGAAGGAAAGGAGAGAAAAAAAAAAAGGGCAAACAAACAACATAAGTAAAGATGAAGAGATATAATATAAAATAAGACGAGAAATAGGTAAAATATCAGGTCTTTACTTTGGAAACTTCTCTATCCATGGAGCCCAGATATCAATATACGTGTCCATCTTATCAAGTACAGAGTAAGAGTAGGACTCCATGTTCTGTATAAAATGTATAGTGGACATAATTTGTGAAAAAGCAGGGGGTGATTTCTGTTTCCATGCTCTGGCTATCTCTAATTTAGTGGACATGAGTAAATAGATAATGAGAGATTTATGGGCTTGGGGCATAGTTGGAAATCCTATATGTAGAAGACAAGTCTGAGGGCTAAGTGTGTAAGCAAAGTTGAATGACTTGCAGATCTGGAACAATTGCGTCCAAACTTGTGTGATTTTGGGGCAGGACCACCAGTTATGACTCTGCGTACCTAGCATACCACATCCTCTCCAACAAGTAGGGAGGTGATTGGTATGTATTTTATGAAGAGTATAAGGTACAAGATGCCATCTAACCGTGATCTTATAGAATAGCTCCCATAAGGTTGCACAATGGAGTAATTTTCTGGTAAATAGTATCTCCCTATTCCAGGTCTCAGTATCAGCGGTGAACTCAAGCTCTCTCTCCCAAGCAAGATGTTGCGAGATCTTTAGGCATGGTTGAGAATCAAGTAGAAGGTCATAGTGGAACGAGAGAATTCCTCTTGTCAAGGAAGTTGAAGACCATCTGTGTTCCCATACAGTGGGTTCCCTAAGATCCTGCTTAGGAAATCCCCATGCTCTAAGAAGGGAGCAGAAACGAAAAGTTTCAAAATGAAGTGGGGGAGGGATCATGAGATCCTCGCAAACTCTACTGTGCGAAAGCGTATTTGTGCTACTATAAAAAGCTGAAATCATGGTAACCCCAAATCCACGCCACGCTGCTATGTGTGCGTCAGGCAAACAAAAGAGGGAACTAGCTATTGTCTGCCGTGGGGAGGGATGTGGTGCGATAGAAGAAAGGTGCCGAATCTGATTCCAAAACTTAAGTAAGTCAGAAATTACGGCGTGGGTGATTTGAAGGGAGCCCTGTCTATGTGAGGGAATCCATGGGAGATCGGAGAGTGATAGTTCCCGAGGGAGGAGAGATTGCTCTATTTCCCTCCAGGATGGGGTAGTCGAATTATCACTCCAGCTCAGAAGATGGGCCAATCGTGCCGCCTGATAGTAGTAAAGAATGTTTGGCAAACCAAGACCGCCACTTGTGGTGTCCCTCTGCAGTGTACGCGTTGAGGTTCTAGGCTTTCTACCCTTCCAAATATAATTGGTGATAAGACTCTGCAATCTGTTTAGTATAGGTCTGGGTATATTGACTGGTAGAGAGCGGAATAGGTAAAGAACCTTAGGGATAAAAGACATCTTAATGGCAGTTATTCTGCCAGTCCAAGAAATCTCCCGGAACTCCCAGGACTCCAAAAGTCTCCGCCATTCAGGGAGCCTGTCCACATAGTTTTTAGTAATCACTGTAGGTATAGATATACTAAGGTGTGTTCCCAGAAGCTTTATACTATTTGCAGACCGTTGAAAAGTAAATTGTTTCTGCAAGGTAGTCAAGTCTGGTGGTGGTATGTTCAGATGTAGAGCTTCTGTCTTACTGATATTTAATTTGTAATGGCTAAGTCTACCGAAGCGAGTCAAGAGTTGAAAAACAGCCTGTACCGAAGTGGATGGGTTAGTTAGAAGGAGTGTAATGTCATCAGCGTACAATGCTATCTTGTGCTGTGACTTCCCAAAAGTAATTCCTGAGATAGTTGGGTTCAATCTAATCGCCTGAGCTAAGGGTTCTATTGAAAGAGCAAAAAGGAGTGGTGAGAGAGGACACCCTTGCCTGGTACCGTTTGAAATTTCTAGAGAGGCAGATTGGAATCCTACTCCCCGCACTCTAGCCGAAGGACCCGAATATAAAGCTTTAACGGCCAAGATAAAATCGTTCGGAAATCCGAACACTCGAAGAGTCTCCCACAGGTAGTCCAAGCTCACCCTGTCAAAGGCTTTCTCAGCATCTAGTGACAGGGCGAGCATGGGAACTTTTAGTCTGGCTGCCTCCAGTAATATATCTAGGACCCGTCTTGTGGCATCCGGTCCCTCCCTCTGCGGGATGAATCCGACTTGGTCCATATGAACCAGACTCGGAATCACTCTGGATAATCGTGTAGCTATGATTTTTGCGTAAAGCTTCGTATCTAAATTGAGGAGGGAAATAGGATGATAACTACCACAATCTAGGGGGTCTTTGCCAGGTTTCAAAATTATGGTAATAACGGCCTCTAGAAACTCAGTTCTGAAACAACCTCTGCTTTTCACCTCATTGAAGACCCTGCATAGAATAGGAGTCAGAATAGGTTCGAAAGTTTTATAAAATTGCCCCGTGAAACCATCGGGACCTGGGGATTTAGCAGTTTTAATGCCTTTTATACTGAGATATACCTCTTCAGGGGTAATTGCAGCCGAGAGAACTGATTGTGCCTCCTGTGGAACTGTAGGCAAGTTCAGTGTTCCCAAAAATGTGGAAATCTCGCCGGTGGAGTCAAGTTTATGAGGCTCACTGGCTTCTAGGTTATACAATTTGGAGTAAAATTTCCTGAAGGTCTCTCCGATGTCTCTAGGAGAGGTCACTATACTATTTGTTGTTTGTATGCGAGTTATTTTAGTCTGCTCTGTCCTACATTTCAATTTCATAGCTAGAAGTGAAGAGGCCTTATTGGACCTATAATAATATATCTGGTTGAGCTTTTCAAGATTAGTTTGTGTTCGCTGATACTCAATTCTTTTAATTTGCTGCATCACTTCAGTGAGTTGTGTATTTAATGTCGTGGAATAAGAGGAAGACAATTGATTTCTGATGGATCTAAGTTGACAGGTAAGAGATGCCAGAGTCGCTCCCCGCGTTTTCTGCAGATGAGAGGCCTTAGCAATATAGTGTCCTCTAAGAACTGCTTTAAGGGAAGCCCAAATGACCTCGGTAGAGACTTGAGGTGTATCGTTAGTGGTTAAGAAGTCAGTGATAGCTTCTTTAGCCTCAGTCTGGTATATAGGGTGTGTTACTAGGAAATCTTTGAGTCTCCACATCGGGGGATGTAAAGAAGTTAGGTTTGGACCGATAATTATCAATAGAGAGTCATGGTCAGACCATGAAATCGGGGAGATCTTCGCATAAGTAACATGTTCTATGGCACGTGCACTAAGGAAAAAGAAATCTATCCGTGTATGAGACTTATGGGAGGGGGAATAAAACGTGAACTCTTTATCCATTGGATGAAAAGCTCTCCACACATCATACAGATTGTATGGGCAAAGCAATTTTTGAAACGCTACTGACAGAGGATGAGTGGTTCTTTCAGATAGAGAGATCTTAGGTCCTATCCTATCTAGTACGGGATCCCAAATTAAATTGAAGTCTCCTCCAAGAATTAACTCGCCTTGTTTGACCGCCGAGACTGAAACCAGGAGTTGTTTAAGGAATTTGATTTGTCTTACATTAGGGGCGTAAATATTGACTAGTGTGACTAATTTGTCATTTAATTTACATATTAATATAATAAATCTGGCCTGAGGATCTCTTTCTTCGTATATGGTTTCGAATGTGAGTGATGAACTAATAATAATTGCAACTCCTCTAGATTTGGAGGTGTATGGGGCCGAGATAACAACTGGAAATCTCTTGGTCAATCTAGGGATATCTGTATTTGTTATCCAATGTGTCTCCTGTATAAAGGCGACTTCAACTCTAGATCTTTGGAGCATATTTACTAGTAGGCTACGCTTAGTGGGAGAGTTTAGTCCCTGCGTATTTAGTGTAAGTATACGAAGTTGTGCCATTATAGCAAAGTCAGAGAGAGAAAAAAAAAAAAAAAAAGGGGGGGGGGTAAGGGGGAGGGAAAAGACGGGTAAGGGTAGAAATATGTGACCCACTAGATAAAGACTATCAGTTATGAAACTGAAGAGATGGGATATACGGTAAATAATATAAGGGGGGAGGGTTGCAGCGGGCAAAAGCCGCTCGAAAGTGGTGAGGGGAAGGGGCCTGGAGGGGGGGGAAAAGGAGCAGCAGGTAGTATGTGGATGATAGTGCTCTTGGAGGCGCACTAGTAACTATGCGTTAGTGGTGAACCAAGTTTAGTAAGTGGTCGTGAGAGAGAAAAGCAATATATGTAAAAAAAAAACAAAACAAAAAAAACAAACAAATAAATAAATAAGTAAATAAATAAAAGTAAAAGCAATGGGGGGAGTATCAGTCTCTTGAGGAAAAGGGGGGTAGTGGTAAGGAAATGTGGACGGGAAGGGGATAAGAAGAGGAATCAAAAGAGAAAAGGGCAAGAGTTACTATGTATGAGAGAGGTAGGGGAGTGCCAGGAGGTCAGTGAATCAGAGTGGAACGTCTCCACCTAATAAGGGTGATGGAAGAGCAGGGGTACAAATATAGAGTAGTATGTACAGGTGTGTGTGATTGTGACTCAAAGGGGATCAGCATAGGTGGTCGTTTCTTAGTAAAGTCAAGTATACAGTCGACAGTCATAAAAAAAAAAAAAAGATAGATACATACATATGTATTAAGGAGTACAGTATTAATATTTGCAGTTCAACATATGCGACCCTTTACAACAATCAATAACAAAGACAAAATAATAATAGGACAAAAGAAACCTAATTTTATATTGAGATATATATAGCTAGAAAATAAGGATTTAGAACTAGATTAATAAAAATTAGAATATGGTTAAGACTCTATGAGTGATCACCTCTTTAAGTACAGGGTAATGGTCCCTAGAGGGCCCACTTCCAACAAGTAGAATAGTATTAATCATTGAAAAGGGGCAACAGGGTCATATGGCTCCGCTTCTTATTAAAATGTGATTTGGGGGATAAATAAGAACGGCTGTCATATTCAAATATCTAAGAAATATAATTAACAACCTCAATAGCTAGATCATAGATCTTTCCTGGGATTTGAGGAGAGGCTAGATCTCATAGGGTGAATCACAGCATTGTAATCAGCCTTAACGTGTGTTGGGGGACTTTCAAGAAAACTGTTTGTTTTTTTTTGTCCCTCCTCATTCCCTTTAGAAATAAACAATAAATAAGAGAAATATATTCAGCAACATGAAGGAAAACATTGAAACCAGATAACCAATGTTCAATAAGATAAACAATGTAAATAGGTATATCAATACGTAAATCTCTGTGATTGTGAGAAGAGTATTCGGGAGTATATGTACCTTGAATACATGGCTAAGGAGGTGGATACCGAAACTCGCGTTGTTATTACACTTATCATATTCAAGGTTGTCTTTCTAAGCGTGAAGTGTCAGATTATATGGGTCCTTCTGAGGATATCTCGCATAGGGCAGAGAATTAAATACCAAATGTATGGTAGTGTAAGGCATGTGTATGTAGGAAGGCCTCCATCTAGGTGTCTAAGTGAGGTGTGGGCGAGGGTGTAGGATTTGTCAATGCGAATAATGAAAATACCTAATTTGGGGTGTATGTGTGAGCCTCAGAAGTATAGAGGATTAAGTCAGTGTACTACTAGCTAAATAGAGACCAGGGCAACATATATCTCCAAGCTAGGAGGTATGGAACTGTGTAAGACACTTTAGATAAATTAAAAGAAAGAAAGAGAAACAAGAAAAAAAAAACATAAGAGAAAAACCTAAACATTGAAAATAAGTAACAAACAGATACAACCGATAACAACCATTTATAATATAGTTAAAGCAATACATTACCGACAGGCCAAAGTCCCTTCGCTTTAACTGTATTTAGTCCTGGAATCAGGGGGCCTCCCTGAAACCAGAAGTTCAAAAACAATTGTCTATGAGTAAGGGGGTTAAATATACTGAAGAGTGGTGTTGAAAATCTTGCATGTCTCTATGCTCCAATCAAACCACGGTCAAGTGTCCTCTGCTTGATGAAGGACATCTTTCCTCTTGGTTTGGTAGCTGAAGGTTTGTGGTAAGGGTCTCCAGGAAGGAGCGGAGACGTTCAATCTAGTAGGCCTCCCTGTAGATTCTTTCGGCTGGTCCGGTACATGAAGAAGTTGTAGGGACTGTAGAAGCTTTACTCCTTGTTCGAGAGAGGAGATGGAGTAAGAACGGTCCTCTACTTGGAAGTACAGCTTTACAGGAAACCCCCATCTATATTTGATACCATTCTGCCTCAAACATTGGGTGACCTGCTGAAATGTGCGTCTCTTAAATAAGGTATAGGTTGAGATATCGGGGAATATCTGGATTGCCTGGAATGGGTCTTTCAAGGTTTTGTTTTGAAAAGAGGCTCTAAGGATCTTTTCCTTGAAGGTAAAGTAATGTAGCCTCACTATCACGTCTCTAGAAGAACCTGAGGGTGAGGTTCTTGGGCGCATAGCTCGATGAGCCCTGTCCATAATGGCATCTTGTGTTTGTATAGGGCCCAGGAGTTCAGAGAACAGATCCATAAGATATTTAGGGAGTGCTACAGAATCTACATCTTCCGGGATACCGCGTATCCTCAAGTTATTTCGGCGGGATCTATCCTCCATGTCCGCCATTTTCGATTCGAGATCTGAGACAGTTTCTGCCAATGTTTGGGTGTAGGCTAACAAATTAGAGTGATCCAGATGTAAGTCTTCTTGCTTTTTCTCCAAAGTCTCCGTTCTATCCCCTAGGGATGAAATATCTCGCTTCAGCTCTGAGACTGATAATTTCAAATCATGTTTAATGGAGGCATGATGAGAGTCCATTTTTTCAGATAGTTCCTTTATGGATTCCATTATAGAACCGTATGTATTGGTTGACCTTTCGTTGAGAAGGGGGGTGGCTCTGCGAGAATCTTTGTTAGAAGGTAATGACTCTCTAGAATCCTCATCCGAAAAATCCTGTTCATAATGAGCCTTACTGGTAAAATGATCTGAGAGGGTCCTTTTTGGGACATCAGATTGCTTTTGCTTCTTTCTTTGTGCATTAGACATTATGATGAAGGGGTCTGGCTAGATAGGTACTACAGGTGATTTGTGCGTAGTGTAGTTGTAGTAGCCCCTGTAAGGTAGGATGTATGGAGACAAGAAGCCTGGCACTCCCCTAACTGATGTTTTTCTACTCCGCCATCAAGGGAGATATGAGGTCTGTTAGGAAAGGGGTGCTGCTGTATTTAATAAAGGCTCTTTGTTGCCGCTGGGCACTTACATTTATGTTTGAAAGTCAATCTCTCCCCAGGGGTGTTTCTCACTTCAGAGCAATTTGGGAAAAAGGAGTTGTGGTATGACCCGTAGGCAAAAAGGGCAGACGGGAAAGGAGGGGGAGAGAAAGCAAAATACAGTCACTTAAAATAATATGGCTTTTTAACTGCCTGCGTAGCAACTACTGTGTCTCAGAGATAGAGAGTTCCTTTCCTTATGCAGTGCAGGCTATGTGAGGTGATGCAGGCCTCAGAAAATCAGCATGTATATAGTGGGCCTTCTACTGTTTGGTCAATGCTTTGAGTCTCACATATGGCAAATCTTTTGTCTAGAACAGCCTGCGGATAATATTGTGGGCTGTAGAGGAGTCTTTACTATAAGTCTGGAAAATTATTTGTTGATAAACAGTGTATGTGCCACAGGGACCAGGCCAGGTTAGATGCGTTACACAGAAACTGAGAGCTGCACTGGGCCTCTGCACGCTGGTGTTTAGAGTTGCTCAGTCAATATTAGATGTATGTGTGGCTGTTTTCAAATGTCTCCCAAAGTTCTCAAACGACCAGCCCTGCCTGATAATGGGCCTCTACTCCGTAATCAGGTGGTTGCAAGAAATGGTACGGAGTGAGGTTGAGTGGGTCCTGGGGAGATTGAGGGCACAGAAGGTTAAGAAGTCAGCTGCTCACCTTATAAACAATGCCGGCTGCGGTGATCCAGAGCCCCACTTGTGGTAGTATGTCCTCCGTGTAGCAGGCAGCGCGGAGCAAGGTCCATATCAGGCCGCTGTTAGAAAACTTTCTTTTCAGCCCTGCGGTGTCTGCGGGTGTTCTCCGCTGCGAAAATAAACTGCCTCCAGCTCTTTGTATCAGGTGGGCTTTAGTCTCCGGTCCAATGTGTGGCAACGCAGGCAGTCTGACCGACCTGATGGAATGTGGCAGGTCCGGTACTATGAAGAGAGGTTAACTTAGCGCCATTCAGGATCTAGTGGGCCTTCAGAGTTAAACTCCCACCACTTGTGCCAGACTCTTGCGATCTGATCCCAGAACCTCGCAGATTAGCTTGAAACGTCCCAGTATGTCATCGGAGTCAGGGATATTATAAATAAAAGTAAAAAAAAGTACTTTAATCTTAAAAAGTGGTTGTAAATAGGCTTTTATATAAACTTGGGTCACAGAGCTGTGTTAAGGTGCGACCATCCTGTAGCGTGGCTAGCTCCGCCCCCTCAGGCAGGTAAGGTTTTATTTTACTGGTAACTTTGTATTTATTTTAGCTAGGTAGTTAGTAAATAGTGCATAACTATTTACTAACTAGTCTACCTATTTAAAATAAATACAAACTTACCTGTGAAATAAAAATAAAACTTAAGATAGCTACAATGTAACTATTACTTTTTTGTAGCTATCTTAGGTTTTTTTTTACAGGAAAGTATTTAGTTTTAATTAGGAATTATTTAGGTAATAATCGTAAGTTTAATTTAGATTTATTTTAATTATATTTAAGTTAGGGGGGGTTAGGGTTAGAGTAAGCGTTAGGGTTAGGTTTAGGAGTTAATATATTTATTTAGTGTTAGTGATGTGGGAGGCCAGAGGTTTTAGGGGTTAATAACTTTAGTATAGTGGCAACGACATTGGGGGCGGCAGATTAGGGGTTAATAACTGTAATGTAGGTGGCGGCGATATCGGGAGCGGCAGATTAGGGGTTAATAGTTTCATTTAGGTGGCCGCGATGTTAGGGACAGAAGATTAGGGGTTAATAACTGTAATGTAGGAGGCGGCGATGTTAGAGGCAGCAGATTAGGGGTGTTTAGACTTGTTTTTTTGTTACGGTGTTAGGTTTAAACGTAACTTTTTCTTTCCCATAAATATCAATGGGGCTGCGTTACAGAGCTTTTTTTTCCGCGATCGCTGGTGTTAGTTTTTTTTTTGCCGACTTTCTCCATTGATGTCTATGGGGAAATCATGCACGAGCACGTCAAAACACTGCTTGCATTTGGGTGAGGTATGGAGCTCAAGGCCACCATATCGCCCGCACAAGCCGGGTTTTTAAAAACTTGTAATAGCAGCGATATAGGGAGGTGTATTAACAACGCTTTTGTGGCGCTCATTAATTTTCCTATTGCGCTGAAAACTCGTAATCTAGCTGTAAGTTACAAAAAAAAAAAACACTGTATCAAAAATAAAAATGAATTACACCTAATTTAATAGCCCTATCAAAATAAAAAAGCCCCCCCCCAAAAAAATAATAAACCCCCTAGCCTACAATAAACTACCAATGGCCCTTCAAAGGGCCTTTTGCAGGGCATTGCCCCAAAGAAATCAGCTCTTTTACCTGTAAAAAAAAAAATACAAACACCCCCAACAGTAAAACCCACCACCCCCCAAACCAACCCCCCAAATAAAAAGCCTATCTAAAAAACCTAAGCTCCCCATTGTCCTGAAAATGGCATTTGTATATATATTGCCCTTAAAAGGACATTTAGCTCTTTTACATGCCCAGACCCTACTTTAAAAATAAAACCCACCCAAAAAATCCTTAAATAAACCTAACACTAACCCCCAACGATCCACTTTCCACAGTTTTTGAAGTTTCGCTTGACGGATACATCCAGCCGGCAAAAAGTCTTCATCCGGGCGGCCTCTTCTATCTTCATCCATCCGGCAAAGTCTTCATCCATGCGGCCTCTTCTATCTTCATCCATCCGGCGCGGAGTGAGTCCATCCTGAAGACATTCGGCGCGGAGCTCCTCTTCAATACGGTCGCCGCTGTAAACTGGAACTTTAATGCAAGTGACGTCATCCAAGATGGTGTCCCTTGCATTCCTATTGGCTGGAAGGTTCCAATCAGCCAATAGGATTTGAGCAGCTCTCATCCTATTGGATGTTCCAATCAGCCAATAGGATTGAGCTCTCATCCTATTGGCTGATTGGAACAGCCAATAGAGGGCGCAATTCCATATACGGCGCAGGCTTTAGTGCAAGCGCTGCGACCTGCGCTGCCTGTAATTTTACGTCGCCGATCGGGCTATTACATATACAGCGACAGCAATTCATAAAGTGCCGTAAGTCGAATAAACTAGCAATGTCCCGAAATGAGCGTAAATACAAATTTCTGTAGTCGCTAGTGACTTACGGCACTTTAGAAACTGCTCCCCCTCTCACAACTAATAATAAATGTATTAATCCCTTATCCGACAACCCCCCCACAATGCAATAAGCCTAATTAAACTATTAACCCCTATATCCACCATCAAACCCACACTGCAAGTGATAACTAAATTATTACCCCTAAATCCGCCAACCCCAACATCGCAAACTTTCTATAAAAAGTATTAACTCCTAATCCGCCATTAACCCACAACGCAAACTACCTATTAGTATTAACCCCTAAACCACCAAAGCCCACAACACAAATAAATAAATTACTAAGCCCCCTAGCTTAACACCCCTTAACCTAACACCCCCTAAATGAACCAAAATTACCTAAATTACAAAATACTAAAGTTACTATTAAAATAAAAAAAATAGCACTACTTTAAAAAGAAAAATAAACTAAGTATAAATTAAAGGGACAGTCTAATCAAAATTAAAATTCTGGTGTAGACTGTCCCTTTAAAGTGAAGGTAAAGTTTCATGCATTATACTTTTTCCCCTGTAAATACTATAAAAATCAATGGGACTTTAATTTATCAAATTTTTAGAATCGCTATATTTATTTATAATTTACCGTTTCTTTATCCGATTCAGAACACTGCTAAAACAACCCATTTTTTTTTTCTTTCTAAGCCCGGTCACGTTTTTCTACTAGCCTATTGAAACACTGGCAGTTAGGCGGACGTCATATTACGTCACCGCATTACTGTTCTCTATGCGCATGCATTGCATTCACTTCCTTTCTTTTATTCTCAACGCTCGTTCCAGTTTAGAGCATGCAAGATAAGGATTCATGAGGCTAAGTCGTCTCTATTTACATTTTTTCTGTCACGCAGGCGCAAATGGAATGAACGGTGAATGGTGCGCATGCACAAGTGGTCCAGAAATAGGGAACGCGCTTTTGTATTACGTACAGAGCGGGTGGGACCGCTCTGTACGTAAATATAGTCAAAAAACAGGAAATCAATGGAGGGAGGAGCGAAGATCGGCCGAGAAAGTAAATATAAAGTGTTTAGAATACACTAATATATATACAAATATTAAAAAAAAAAATAGCGATCATAGTATATAGTACATGAATAATAGAATACAGGCTCCAAAAACGAAAAACTTTACCTTCACTTTAAGCTAGAATTACAGAAAATAAAAAAATCTAAGATTACGTAAAATAAAAAACAAAGTTACCAAATTTAAAAAAAATTATACCTAATCCCTATGAAAATAAAAAATCCCCCCCAAAATAAAAACACCCCCTACTTTAAGTAGCCCTTAAAAGGGCTTTTTGCAGGGCATTGCCCCAAGATAATCAGCTCTTTTACAATAAATAAACAAAGTCCCCCCTAACAGTAAAACCCCCTACCCACCAACCCCCCCAAATAAAATAACCTAACACTAAAAATCCTAAACTACCCATTGCCCTGAAAAGGAAATTTGTTGGGCATTGCCCTTAAAAGGCCATTTAGCTCTTTTACTGCCCACCCTATCTGAATAAACCCCCCAAGAAAAAAAATATTAAAAAAACCTAAGTCTAACCCCCAGGTTAATACTCACCATTCCTGAAGTCTGGCGGAGATGGTCCTGTCCCATGCGGTGAAGTCTTCTTCCAAGCGGTGACCTCTTCTTCCAGGAACAATTCTGCGCAGAGCGGAGGGCGGAGATGAAGACCGGCGACCCTGGAACTGAAGACTGGCTAGCCTGGAACTGGAGACCAGCGACTGCGGAGCCATGGAGCGTGGAGGATCCTCTTCGTACGATTGCCACTGCACACTGGATTGAAAATTCAAGGGACGCAATTAAAAATGGCGTCCCTTGAATTCCTATTGGCTGATTTGATTCTTCAAATTCAAATCAGCCAATAGGATGAAAGCTACTCAAATCCTATTGGCTGTTCAAATCAGCCAATAGGATGAAAGCTACTCAAATCCTATTAGCTGTTCCGGATGAGAGCTACTGAAATTCTGTTGGCTATTCAAATCAGCCAATAGAATTTTAAGTAGCTCTCATCCTATTGGCTAATTTGAACAGCCAATAGGATTTGAGTTGCTTTCATCCTATTGGCTGATTTGAATTTGAAGAATCAAATCAGACAATAGGAATTCAAGGGACATCATTTTTAATCGCGTCCCTTGAATTATCAATCCAGTGTGCGGTGGCGATCGTACGAAGAGGATCCTCCACGCTCCATGGCTATGCGGTCGCTGGTATTCAGTTCCAGGGTCACCAGTCTTCATCTCCACCCTCCGCTCTGTGCCGGATTGTTCCTGGAAGAAGAGGTAGCCGCTTGGAAGATGACTTCGGTGAATGGGACAGGACTTTCTCTGCCAGACTTCAGAAAATTGTGAGTATTAACCTGGGGGTTAGACTTAATATTAATATATATATATATTTTTTTTATATTAATATTTTTTTTTGGGGGGGGGGGGCGATTTAGATAGGGTGGGCAGTAAAAGAGCTAAATGCCCTTTTTAGGGCAATGTCCAACAAATGCCCTTTTCAGGGCAATGGGTAGTTTAGATTTTTTAGTGTTAGGTTCTTTTATTTGGTGGGTTTGGTGGGTGGGGGGGTTTTACTGTTTATTTTTTGTAAAAGAGCTGATTATCTTGGGGCAATGCCCTGCAAAAAGCCCTTTTAAGGGCTACTGGTAGTAGGGGGTGTTTTTATTTTGGGGGGCTTTTTATTTTCATAGGGATTAGGTATAATTTTTTTAAATTTGGTAATTTTTGTTTTTTATTTTATGTAATCTTAGATTTTTTTATTTTATGTAATTTTAGCTTAAAGGGACGATCTACACCAAAATTTTAATTTTGATTAGACTGTCCCTTTAAATTATTCTTAGTTTATTTTTATTTTTAAAGTAGTGCTATTTTTTTAATTTAATAGTAACTTTAGTAATTAATTTAGGTAATTTTGGTTCATTTAGGGGGTGTTAGGTTAGGGGGTGTTAAGCTATGGGGCTTAGTAATTTATTTATTTGCGTTGTGGGCTTTGGCAATTTAGGGGTTAATACTTTTGTTAGGTTTATTGCGTTGTGGGTTTTGGCGGTTTAGGGGTTAATACTTTTGTTAGGTTTATTGCGTTGTGGGTTTTGGCGGTTTAAGGGTTAATACTTTAATAGGTAGTTTGCAATGTTGGGGTTGGCGGATTTAGGGGTTAATAATTTAGTTATTACTTGCGGTGTGGGTTTGATGGTGGATATAGGGGTTAAAAGTTTAATTAGGCTTATTGCGTTATGGGGGGGTTGTCAGTTAAGGGGTTAATACATTTATTAGTGCTGATGTGAGTTTGATGGCGGATATAAGGGTTAATACAGTTTATTAGTTATTGCAGTGGGGGATTGCAGTTGACAGGTAGATAGATATTGCGCATGCGTTAGGTGTTAGTTTATTTTTGCAGCCAGTTTCAGGAGTTACGGTGCTCCCATACTTAGCGCAAGGTCTTTTGTGGCTGCCTTGTATGGCGAGGTGAAAATGGAGTAAGATTTCTCCATTTTCGCCACTTAAGTCCTTGCACTGAATATTGGACACCGATTTGCGACGCGGTCCCATGTTAACCTATGGGAGTAAAAATTGTGGCCGACGGGTAAAATATACGTGCCGCATTTATATGCAGCGCTGTATATAGGATACCAACCCTGCGCAAATACCGGTGTCGCCGGCTTTTGTGGGCGATGCCGCATATGTAATGGGGCCCAGGATTTTAGCAGCTCTAATCCTATTGGCTAATTGGAACCTTTCAGCCAATAGGAATGCAAGGGACACCATCTTGGATGATGTCACTTGCATTCAAGTTCCAGTTTACGGCCGCGACCGTATTGTAGAGGAACTCCACGCCGGATGTCTTCAGGATGGACCTGCTCCACGTTGGATGGATGAAGATACAAGAGGCCGCATGGATGAAGACTTTGCCAGATGGATGAAGATAGAAGAGGCCGCCCGGATGAAGACTTCTTGCCGCCCGGATGAAGACTTCTTGCCAGCTGGATGGATCCATCATTTAGCGGAACTTCAAAAACTGTAAGTGGATCGGTGGGGGTTAATGGGTTTTATTTTTAGAGTAGGGTCTGGGCATGTTAAAGAACTAAATGCCCTTTTAAGGGCAATGCCATACAAATGCCCTTTTCAGGGCAATGGGGAGCTTAGGTTTTTTAGATAGGGTTTTTATTTGGGGGGGTTGGTTGGGGGGGGGGGGGGGGTTTCTTTGGGGCAATGTCCCTTTTAAGGGCCATTGGTAGTTTATTGTAGGCTAGGGGGTTTATTATTTTGGGGGGGCTTTTTTATTTTGATAGGGATATTAGATTAGGTGTAATTCATTTTTATTGTTGATACTGTGGTTTGTTTGTTTTTGTAACTTAGTGTTTTTTTGTTTGTAACTTAGTGGGGAGTTTTTTTTAGTAATTTAGTAATTTTTAATAATAGATTTAAATAATTTGTTTAGAGTTAGGGTTTTTTAATATGTAATATAGTTAATTTAATTGGTATTTTAATGTAATTTTAGTATACTAGGGTAGGTTAATTAATAGTTTAATATAGTTTATTTTAATTCTAAAGGTAAGTTTTAATTTATTATAAGATAGGAATGTTGTAATTCTAATGTAAAGTTAGGGGGTTGTTAGGTTTAGGGGTTAATAGATTATTTTAGTTTATGGTGATGTGGGGGAGCTGGAGGTTTAGGGGTTAATAGGTTTAGTTAATGGTAGTGATGTGGGAGGCCAGAGGCTTAGGGGTTAATATGTTTATTTAGTGGCAGCGGGGTCCGAGAGCGGCGGGATAGGGGTTAATAACTTTATTTAGGTGGCGACGTGGTCCGGGAGCAGTGGGATTAATACATTTATTTCGTTGCGGCGGTGTGGGGGAGCAGCGGAATAGGCGTTAATAATTTTATGTAGGTTGCGGTGATGTCGGGGCAGCATATTAGGGGTGTTTAGACTCGGGGCTTATGTTAGGGTGATAGGTGTAAACGTAACTGGTTTTCTACCATAGAAATCAATGGGATATCTGGCAGCATCGAACATAAGCTTTCGCTGCTTTCAGACTCCCATTGATTCCTATGGCATCCGCAGCCTCCAGGGTGGCGGATTGAAAACCAGGTACGCTGGGCCAGAATAGCCACAAGCGTACCGGTTAACTATTTGATAACTTTGAAAAAGTGTCAAATAGTGCCGAATGTGTATTCGAAACATCTGTAATGACGTAAGCATCGATCTGTGTCGGATTGAGACCAGCGGATTGTATGTTACGTCACAGATTTCAAATTTTGCCGGTCTGTAGGCTTTGATAACTAGGTCGGATCAAGCTCGCCACAATTACTCTGCGGAATTCCTGCGTATTTGCGGTTGACAGCTTGATAAATATCCTCCTATGTCTGAACTTCAAATGAGTAGTAGATTTTGTTTCTGACAAATTTAAAAGTTATGTCTATTTCCACTGCCCATGTATCATGTGTCAGCCGTCAGCCAATCACAAATGCATATACAGGTAGCCCTCAGTTTACACCAGGGTTAGGTTCCAGAAGGAATGGTTGTAAATCGAAACTGTTGTAAATTGAAACCCAGTTTATAATGTAAGTCAATGGGAAGTGAGGTAGATGGGTTCCAGGCCCCTCTCAAAATTGTCGTAAGTAACACCTAATACGTTATTTTTAAAGCTTTGACATTAAGATTTTAAATGCTAAACATTATTATAAACCTAATAAAATAATCACACAACACAGAATATATAATTAAACTAAGTTAAATGAACAAAAACATTTGCTAAACAGCCTTATAAACCTAATAAAATAATCACACAACACAGACTTCACTTGCATTTTTCTGCAAACAGTTCTTTCTATGCATTCCAATCTGGACTGATTTATGCACAGAAAGAGCTTGTTCCTTTGAAATCTGCTTGATAGCTCAGGTCTGGTTAAACTGATTAATTTCAGCTTGCTTGGCTTTGCTGCAACACAAGCGGACAGTTCCACCTACTGGATATTTTAATAAATGCACTGCTTCTCAATGCTTTTCAATAGCAGTCACATGACTGGAAAAAAAGGTTGTTATTCTGAAACGGTGTAAATTGAACCGTTGTAAAATGAGGGCCACCTGTATATGTATTCTGTGAATTCTTGCACATGCTCTGTGCACATTTTGTTAATGGAAGTAAATTGGAAGTTGTTTTAAATGGCCTGCTCTATCTGAGTCATGAAAGTTTAATTTTGACTTGCTTTTTTATGTGCTTTTCACAACAGGAGACTGCTAGTTCATGTGGGCCATATAGATAACATTGTGCTCATGCCCGTTGAGTTATTTAAGTCAGCAAAACACAGCACTAATTGACTAAAATGCAAGTCAATAGATAATAAATAAAAAGTAATGTGATCAGCGGCCTGTCAGAAAAGGCTTAGATACAAGGTAATCACAGAAGTAAAAAGTATATTAATATAACTGTGTTGGTTATACAAAACTGTGGAAAGGGTAATAAAGGGATTATCTATCTTTTAAATCAATACAAATTCTAATGTAGACTGTCTCTTTAAGGAGCACATTTCACCTACTGCATTGTAAGTGGAACAATAAAGATATAGAATTTAGACATGCGCATTCATTGTACTCAGCATTTGTTGTGCACAGAATGAAGTCACATGTCTAATGGAATTCTCTGCCTGATGAGGATGTTTTAGCAAATTCAGTAATTTATTTATTTTTAAAGAACTGGATTCTTATTTTGTCTAAAGCACAATATACCAGGCTGTAAACAGTTAATATTAACACGGAAGTAGTTTGCTGATCCAAGAAGTCTGATTGCCACTTTACAGTCAAGAATTTATTTTTTCTTAGAGGCACAATTAGAAAATGCTTCAGTTGAGGTTTGTTGCCTTCTTTTGGATCAATAGTAGCAAGAGGAATGTGTGAATGGTTAGCTTGACGGGCCTGAGTGTTTTTTAAATCTATATCTATCTATAACTATGTAATAAAAAAAATATGTTAAAGTAAGACTTTTTAATGTTTGAGAATTAGAACAGTTAAATGTTAACAAGACTCGACTTCTCTTTTTGATATCCTGTAAAGGAGAATAAATAAAGTCAAAATTAACCCCTTTTCAATTTTCTTACCCTTAATGACAATGGCTATTTTTACATTTCTGCAGTGTTTGTGTTTAGCTGTAATTTTCCTCTTACTCATTTACTGTACCCACACATATTATATACCGTTTTTCTCGCCATTAAATGGACTTTCTAAAGATACCATTATTTTCATCATATCTTATAATTTACTAAAAAAAAAAAAAAAGATAAAATATGAGGAAAAAATGGAAAAAAAACACACTTTTTCTAACTTTGACCCCCAAAATCTGTTACACATCTACAATCACCAAAAAACACCCATGCTAAATAGTTTCTAAATTTTGTCCTGAGTTTAGAAATACCCAATGTTTACACATTCTTTGCTTTTTTTGCAATTTATGGGGCAATAAATACAAGTAGCACTTTGCTATTTCCAAACCAATTTTTTTTCAAAATTAGCGCTAGTTACATTGGAACCCTGATATCTGTCAGGAATACCTGAATATCCCTTGACATGTATATATTTTTTTTTTAGAAGTCAACCCAAAGTATTATTGTAGGCCCATTTTGGTATATTTCATGCCACCATTTCACCGCCAAATGCGATCAAAAAAAAAAAAAAGTTCACTTTTTCACAAATTTTGTCACAAACTTTAGGTTTCCCACTGAAATTATTTAAAACCAGCTTCTGCAATTATGGCACAAATGGTTGTAAATGCTTCTCTGGGATCCCCTTTTTTCAGAAATAACAGACTTATATGGCTTTGAGGTTGCTTTTTGGTAATTAGAAGGCCGCTAAATGCCGCTGCGCACCACACGTGTTTTATGCCCAGGAGTGAAGGGGTTAATTAGGGAGCTTGTAGGGTTAATTTTAGCTTTAGTGTAGTGTAGTAGACAACCCCAAGTATTGATCTAGGCCCATTTTGGTATATTTTATGCCACCATTTCACCGCCAAATGCGAGCAAATAAAAAAAAACTTACAATTTTTCACAATTTTAGGTTTCTCACTGAAATAATTTACAAACAGCTTGTGCTATTATGGCAGAAATTGTTGTAAAAGCTTCTCTGGGATCCCCTTTGTTCAGAAATAGCAGACTTATATGGCTTTGGCGTTGCTTTTTGGTAATTAGAAGCCGCTAAATGCTGCTGCGCACCACACGTGAATTATGCCCAGCAGTGAAGGGGTTAAATTAGGTAGCTTGTAGGGAGCTTGCAGGGTTAATTTTAGAGATCAGCCTCCCACCGGACACATCCCACCCCCTGATCTCTCCCAAACAGTTCTCTTCCCTCCCCTACCCCACAATTGTTACCGCCATCTTAAGTACTGGCAGAAAGTCTGCCAGTACTAAATAAGAGGGTTTTTTTTTAAATAAAAATAATAAAATCTTTTAGCTGGGATGGACCCCTGCCTTAGCCCCAACCTCCCTGATCCCCCCTCCAGCTCTCTAACCCTCTCCCCTACCTAATTACCGCCATCTTGGGTACTGGCAGCTGTCTGCCAGTACCCACTTTGGCCCCAAAAAACAAAGTATTTTTATTTTATTTTTTAATTAACTCTTTCTGTAGTGTAGCAGCCCCTCCACAATACCCCCACCCCCTCCCCCTCCCAGATCCATTTATATTTGAGTTTTTTTTTTTACCTTTCTCTGGCTTTCTGCCCTCATTGGTGTCAGTGTGGATAATGCGCGCGCGTGCATGCGCACATGCGCGCGCCTCGTGCACACGCAACGTGCACGCAAACTATGTACATGCTCCCTCCCACCCGGACAACGGCACCATCACTACCGGTGCAGAGAGGGCCACAGAGTGGCTCTCTCTGCATCGGAGGCTTGTAAAGGGGAATTGCAGGATGCCTCCATATTGAGGCATCACTGCAATACCTTCAGAGCTGCTGGAAGCGATTGTGATCACTTCCAGCACTCTGTTAGACAACTGACGTACCAGGTACGTCCATTTCATTAACTGTTAGTTTTTGCATGACGTACCTGGTACGTCAGTTGTCATTAAGTGGTTAAAGGGACAACCTAGTCCAATATAAACTTTCATGATTCAGATAGAGAATATAATTTTAAACAATTTTCCAATTTACTTTTATCATCAATTTTGCTTTGTTCTCTTGGTATTCTTAGATGAAAGCTAAACCTAGGAGGTTCATATGCTAATTTCTAAGCCCTTGAAGGTTGCCTCTTCTCTCAGGGAATTTTTACAGTTTTTCACCACTAGAGGGTGTTAGTTCATGTTTGTCATATAGATAACACTGTGCTCACGCACGTGGAGTTCAGGTGAGCCAGCTCTGATTGGCTAAAATGGATGTCTGTCAAAAGAACTGAAATAAGGGGGCAGTTTGCAGAGGCTTAGATACAAGGTAATCACAAAGGTAAAAAGTGTATTTATATAACTGTTGGTTTTGCAAAACTAGGGAATGGGTAATAAAGGGATTATCTGTCTTTTTAAACAATAACAATTCTGGTGTAGACTGTCCCTTTAAACTCTCATCATTCAGATGGAACATACAATTTTAAACAACTCTCCAGTTTACTTTCTTCTCTTGGTATCTTTTATTGAAGAGCATACCTAGGTATGCTCAGGATCAGCGATTCACTGCTAGGATTTAGCTATTGATTTGTGGCTACACACATATGCCTTTTGCCATTGGCTCACCAGATGGGATCAAGTAGCTCCCACTAGGGCATTGCTGCTTCCACAAAGGAAATAAAGAGTACAAAGCAAATTTGATATTAGAAATAAATTGGAAAATTATTTTAAAATTGCATACTCTATCTGAATAATGAAAGCTCATTTTTTACTATACTGTCCCTTTGAGCGCCCAAGAAGTCCATAGGATCATGCACCTTGCTGCTGTTTTAAACTTTCCAGGTTAAATTCCTCCTCAAGGCAGTTAGTATTTTTTTGTTTAGCTTTTAATAGGCATGTATCAGAGCTGTCTGAAATTCACACCTTATTTTATGCATGGTTTAATAGTCAACAATTGTGCAGAACAAATCATTTGCACAGAGAGTTTCCTTCTTAACACATTTAACCAATGTTTATAATATACTCATTGTCCATTTTTTTTTTTGCCATTCTGAAATATAAAACTGCTAAATAAGGTATCTCAGAAGATGTATGTTAATGTTATGTTAAACTTTACAGTGCTTTATCTGTACTTTTTTACCATTGCACGAACAGTTGCGCATGTTTTATAGGTTGCAAGTAAAACGATTGCGCTCTTGCTGCCACATCCTTGCACAGAAAAAAAGCTTTGTATTCCCCCTTAGACTTTAATGGAGCCTTGTTTTGAACAAAACAGCCGCCAGTTCACGCAAACACAAGCGCAGGTTTGCAATGAGATAAATGTAGGTTTTAATAATATACATATGTATATCTGTATTTTAATGTGTATATATGTCTGTAAATACAGATATACATATTTATAGAAATACATGCATATATATTTATTTACATACATATTTTTTTTTTCTATCACCTGACATCTCATATCTTTGAGTCCTTATAACTATTTTTTGCAATTTTACAATTTTACATTTTTTAGATTAGATAATGTTATTATGAGTGTAACTGTACTTTTAAATGTATTTTGATGTATTCTGTGACACATTTTAGACTTGTGTAACAGTTAACCAGAGATTTGAAATTGCGTTAATCATTCTAGGGTAAATCGCAATTGCGCTCATGTATTCGCATTTACTTTCAACTTGTAAAACTGGCGGAATTTAACTTGTGTGAAAACTGCCATAAAAACCTGATATCGCTCATGTGCAAACAATAGAGTGCCACTCGTAATCTAGCTCTGAGTTTCTTACAATATAACAGAAAAAAAGGATATACGAGATTTAACAGTAAGTCTGAAATTACAATATGAAAACATATTTCTATCACTTGTCATTATTATTAAATCATTTGAAACCTGCATTTTGCTTAGGATTGCTGAATAATAGCTGCAGCCCACAAAATGTAATATAAACATTAAGGGGAAGGAAACAGGATATCACTTAGCAAGACAAAAAGTGAATTAAAGGGACATGAAACCCAATTTTTTTCTTTCATGATTTACAAAGAGCATGCAATTTTAAACAACTTTCCAATTTACTTTAATTATCTAATTTTCTTCATTCTCTTGATATCTTCTGTTGAAATGCATATCTAGATAGGCTCAGTGGCTGCTGATTGGTGGCTGCACATAGATGCCTCGTGTGATTGGCTCACCCATGTGCATTGTTATTTCTTAAACATGCGATATCTAAAGAATGAATAGAAGTAAATTGTAAAGTTGTTTAAAATAGCATTCTATCAGAATCATGAAAGAAAAATTTGGGGTTTCATATCCCTTTAACAAAAAAGTATCTTTTTTAACAAAAAGGTATAACACCATCTTCTAAAGTATGGGATAAGAAAACACCTAAAGGAAAAGAAAGGTGTTTAGAAAATCCATTATAGAACACAAACAGGCTTCCCTGGCCAGGAACAGACTGCTCCATCTGTAACAATGCCCTGTTTAAGTGATAATAGAAAAGCAAAATGGAGCACAGGAAACAATATACCAAATAACCTTCACACCTGCAACCGGACCAACCCTCGATTCCCCCACACTTTGCCGTTATGACAACCCTTGAAATAAAGACACTGACACCAGAGTTTGGCTAAATATGGAAAGGTCATATTTAATATTTTAAATAAAATTTCTTATTGGGTAGTATCATACCCCAAAGCAAATTCAACGACACAAAAATAAACCAGCATTTAATCATGAACTTGGATTTCACGTGTCAGGGGGGGAGAACCACAAAACCCTCCCTGTGGCAGAGCAAGAGGTGGAGGAGAGAACCTGCAGCATAGACCAACCATTAGCTAGATTAGACCACCGAATCACGACTTAGGTTGTGGTATGCTACAGGATCCCCTCCACCCCTCATATGCCCCGCCTATGTGCCAGATCCCAATTTCACCGCCAACAAAGATAACTCTTTCTGCCAATAAACCACTTTAGCCATTTCCAGTGACCTTTCCTTACCTTTATCATATACTCCAGTATCCTCCTGATGGCCTCCAGGAACTGGTCATTACCCTCATCATTTAGGTGCACTCCATCTTGTCTGAATATCTCCTCCCTTTTTGCTGCTATCAAAGGATGTTCCAGCACTAAACCCCTATGTTCCTCACTGCCTTAGCTGCCTTAGCTGCTACCTGATTAATCTTTCTTCTAGATCTGTAACCCACCCTTTGCGTGTCTGTATTCCTCCAAAACAATCTCGAGATCATGTTTGACCATACTATTTTTACATCCTGCCACGCTAACGCCAGCCAACTCATTACTTCCTTTATTTTCTCCTCCAATTCTCTCAGTGGATATGACCTGATATCGTTACCGCCTAGGTGCACAATCAATACATCAGGGCACCCCCTTCTTCGCCTTGCCTGCTGTATGGTTCCCACCAGCTCGTCCCACTTCATTCCCGCTTACCTATCCACCTAATACTGGCCTGATTATGTCTAAAACTTAAATGAGCTCCTTTAGCTAATGCCGCGGCCCTCACATGCGCCCAATATACGTATGAGTGCCCTACCACCCATATTCTCAAAGCTCCTCCTGCAATAAGATGGAGAAAATATTGTCATTTAAGTTGATTCCTATTACAGGAGAAACTTTTTTTTTTTTTTAAATGCAATTGTTATTCCTATCCAACCTGATGTAGGACTTATATGCCACAGATTTCCATCTCCCCATTTTTTTAATCTGCTCTGCCGAGCACCTGCTACTTGCCGTGTTGGTTGCTGCACCAATTCTAAATGAATGTGGAGCGAAATACACATTTATCCAACCTAATTTCAACACCATCTGCTCTATACCTTTTGGAATTGGAAAATTGTGGCACTAGACCCATCCCTATGTCTCATGAAATGTGTGCCACCTGCCCTTTCTGCTAACATATACTCTTTCATGGTCGCTACTGGACAGGATAATTATTCCACTGCTTTCATTGACACCCCTGCAAAATCCATTTTTGACTTCCTAATAAACACCAATACTGCCCTTTTTGCCCCATGTTACGTCCCCATGCTTTAAACCCCTATCTGCATCTTTCCTATTCTTAGCCAACAATTCTCCTATCCTTAAAGCTCCGTGAAAAGTCAATCGCCTAGATTACGAGTCTTGCGTTAGCCTTAAAAAGCAGCGTTGAGAGGTCTGACAGGTACAGGTGTACCGCTCACTTTTCTTCCGCGACTTGAGGCTACCGCAAATCCCCTTACGTCAATCCTATCTTTTTAATGGGATTTGCCTAACGCCGGTATTACGAGTCTTGGAAGAAGTGAGCAGTAGACCCTCTCCTGTCAAGACTTCTACCGCATTTAAAAGTCAGTAGTTAAGAGTTTTATGGGCTAACGCCGGAACATAAAAATCTTAACTAAAGTGCTAAAAGTACACTAACACCCATAAACTACCTATTAACCCCTAAACCGAGCCCCCCCCCCACATCGGAAACACTTAAATAAATATATTAACCCCTAATCTGCCGATCGGACATCGCCGCCACTTTAATAAATATATTAACCCCTAAACCGCCGCACTCCCGCCTCGCAAACACGGGTTAAATTTTATTAACCCCTAATCTGCCGTCCCTAACATCGCTGACACCTACTTACATTTATTAACCCCTAATCTTCCACCCCCAACGTCGCCGCTACTATATTAAAGCTATTAACCCCTAAACATAAGTCTAAAACTAACCCTAACCCCCCCTAACTTAAATATAATTTTAAATAATCTAAATAAATTACTACAATTAAATAAATTAATCCTATTTAAAACTAAATACTTACCGATAAAATATACCCTAAACTAGCTACAATATAACTAATAGTTACATTGTAGCTAGCTTAGGGTTTATATTTATTTTACAGGCAACTTTGTATTTATTTTAACTAGGTACAATAATTATTAAATAGTTATTAACTATTTAATAACTACCTAGCTAAAATAAATACAAAATTACCTGTAAAATAAATCCTAACCTAAGTTACAATTACACCTAACACTACACTATCATTAAATAAATTACCTAAACTACCTACAATTAATTACAATTAAATTAAATAAACTACATTACGAAAAAATAAAACCACTAAATTACAGAAAAAAAAAAACAGAATTACAAGAAATTAAGGTAGGAAAAATCCTATTGGCTGATCCAATCAGCCAATAGGATTGAAGTTCAATCCTATTGACTGATTGGATCAGCCAATAGGATTGAGCTTGCATTTTATTGGCTGTTCCAATCAGCCAATAGAATGCAAGCTCAATCCTATTGGCTGATCCAATCAGCCAATAGGATTTTTCCTACCATAATTCCGATTGGCTGATAGAATCCTATCAGCCAATCGGAATTCAAGGGATGCCATCTTGGATGATGTCATTTAAAGGAACCTTTATTCAGTGTTAGGACGTCGATGGAAGAGGATGGCTCCGTGTCGGCTGGATTGGAGATGGACCCGCTCCACTCCGGGTGGATGAAGATAGAAGATGCCGCTTGGATGAAGACTTCTGCTGCTTGGAGGACCTCTTCTGCCCGGATCGGATGAAGACTTCCGCCCCTCTGGAGGTCCACTTGTACCTGGCTGGGTGAAGACGGCTCAAGGTAGGGAGATCTTCAGGGGGGTGGTGTTAGGTTTTTTTAAGGGGGGATTGGGTGGGTTTTAGAGTAGGGTTGGGTGTGTGGGTGGTGGGTTTTAATGTTGGGGGGGTATTGTTTTTTTTTTACAGGTGAAAGAGCTGATTACTTTGGGGCAATGCCCCGCAAAAGGCCCTTTTAAGGGCTATTTGTAATTTAGTATAGGGTAGGGAATTTTATTATTTTGGGGGGATTTTTATTTTATTAGGGGGATTAGATTAGGTGTAATTAGTTTAAAATTCTTGTAATTCTTTTTTTTCTGTAATTTAGTGTTTTTTTTTCGTAATTTAGTTTATTTAATTTAATTGTAATTAATTTTAGCTAGGTAGTTATTAAATAGTTAATAACTATTTAATAACTATTGTACCTAGTTAAAATAAATACAAAGTTGCCTGTAAAATAAATATAAACCCTAAGCTAGCTACAATGTAATTATTAGTTATACAGTATTGTAGCTAGCTTAGGGTTTATTTTATCGGTAAGTATTTCGTTTTAAATAGGATTAATTTATTTAATTATGTTAAATTTATTTAGTTTAATTTAAATTATATTTAAGTTAGGGGGGGTTAGACTTATGTTTAGGGGTTAATACATTTATAATAGTAGCGGCGACGTTTGGGTCGGAAGATTAGGGGTTAATAAATTTAATATAGTTGCAGCGATGTTGGGGGGGCAGATTAGGGGTTAATACATTTAATATAGTTGCGGTGACGTTGGGGGGCAAATTAAGGGTTAATAAATTTAATATAGCTGCGGCGACGTTGGGGGGGCAGATTAGGGGTTAATAAATTTAATATAGTTTAGGCAATGTTGGGGGGGCAGATTAGGGGTTAATAACTATAATGTAGGTGTCGGCGATGTTGGGGGCAGTAGATTAGGGGTTCATAGGGATAATGTAGGTGGCGGCGGTGTCTGGAGCGGCAGATTAGGGGTTAATAATATAATGTAGGTGTCAGCAATAGCGGGGGCGGCAGATTCAGGGTTAATAAGTGTAAGATTAGGGGTGTTTAGACTCGGAGTTCATGTTAGGGTGTTAGGTGTAGACATAAAATTAATTTCCCCATAGGAAACAATGGGGCTGCGTTAGGAGCTGGACGCTGCTTTTTTGCAGGTGTTAGGTATTTTTCCAGCCAGCTCAGCCCCATTGTTTCCTATGGGGAAATTGTGCACGAGCACGTTTAGCCAGCTCACCGCTGACTTAAGCAACGCTGGTATTGAGGTGAGATGTGAAGCAAAATTGTGCTCTACGCTCACCTTTTTGCGGCTAACGCCAGGTTTAAAAAAACCTGTAATAACAGCGTTGTCTTAAGGGAGTGATGGAAAAAAAAGGCTTGTTAGCCCCGCAAGCCTTACCGATAAAAACTCGTAATCTAGCCGAATGAGAATGCATTTTAAATATCAATGCCTCGTCGTCGTCAAAACATACCTTTTTAAGCACCGCTATCAACTCCACAAGTCTATCTTCAGCTATAGACTCCCTTTTTTCCTTCCCTTTCTTTTCTCCCGCATCCCAACTTTTTACTACTTTCCTTACTACAAATCTCCTTGTTAGATCCATTTTCCCGTGTAGCTGGGCGACGTACGCTACTCCTGCCATTGCTGTACCTAGTTGTCCTTTCCTCATACAGCCCTGCTTTAATTTCCATAGCCATTCTAAAAACCTGACTTCTTCGCTCTGTCACACATTTGTTCTAAATTCATTCCATTGCTCCCAATACTTCTTGTATACTGCCCATGTTTTTGGAGCCACAGGCTTCTCAACCATTTCCCTGATTCCGTCTATTCGTTGCCAATCTGCCAAAGAAAAACAGGACAGGAATCACCTTCTTTTCTTGCACCTGGAGCAACCTTCCTAAATACATCCCACTTAAAAAGTGACAACGCATCGGCCACCACGTTCTTATACCCTGGTATATGCTTTGCTTTGAAACAGATATTGTGTTTAAGACACTTCAAAACCAGATATCTCAAATATTTAATTACTGGGCCAGAAGATGACAGATTATTCATTACATCAACTACTGCTCTATTGTCAGACCAGCATATTATTCTCTTGTTTTTCAGCATGTGGCCCCATAGTTCTATTGCCACTATAATGGGAAATAATTCTAGCAATGTCAATGTCAAATTGCGTACCCATCCTTTCTCCTTCCAATCCCTTGTCCATTCACCCATGTTCCATGTACCCATTCGCCCATGTTCTTGCAGCATATGACCCTCCTTCTTCTCCATTTTCTTCAGCCTCTTCTGTGCCCTTGTCGCTCACATTCTCCAAAGGGTCTCATCATCGGTAAGGAAACCTTTAGGAATCTTCCTGTCCCTGGTTGACATCTTCCACAATGATTTCTGCAACACCTGGAAACAAAAAATGTTAGTATGATGTACTTCCTGTTTTCCTATACTTATATACCTCTTTCCCCACCCACTATCAGCTATCTCTGTAAACCCTTACTATTTTCCTTATCTACTTCCCCCTCCTCTATTCCTTAGGTAAAATTCCACCCCCTTTTCCCACAGCTATTACGGTTAGGAGCCCATCCCTTATGACGCTCTGGTCATATTCATTCCCTCTGCTTATTATATCCTGCACCAACATGGGAAATTAAATGTCAGTAGAGTAATTAAAAATGATCAACAAATGTTAATAAGCTTTATACTCTGAATCCTCTGTATCACAAGGGCCAGACATATAACACAAAGAGGTAGAGTACTAAAGGATGTTGCAACAAATTCATGATAGGATCTCCCACTTGTCAGCAAACCATAAGAAACCAACTACAGAGGGCTGGTAATAAAACAATGAATTGAGAAAAGAAAAAATGATGGATAGAAGGGTCACATCGCAAGCTGGGGGAGAGAAAAAGAAAATAAGTATTCAAAATAGAACTTATTTCATTCTCACCCACTCTCTCTTACCTCTCCTATACCTCACAAAGGAGGGAGCTATTTATCAAAATATTCTCTATCTTTACCCTGGAGAAATTAAGCAACTGATGACTCAAGTTACATGCAACTTGATCACCCTATACCAGATTATGGAAGGCTTCCTGGTTGAAAAAATAGCATCACAGGGCCTCTAGGACTTACCCTTTAGTCCAGTCATCCCAAATGTGCTTGCTTTTAAGATCTATCCGACCAATACGCATCTCATGGGGCACCAACAGCAACATAAGTGTCAATCCTACATAGAGTAGAAAACACATATTCTGGAGTTCCTTCCACTCCCTGCAAAGATGCTGAAAAACCTGAACCACACCTAAATATAATGTGATCAGAGCATAAGCTCATTTAAATCTAATTCCTAATTGGCTATAGCGAAGGAGACTGGAATCATCAATTGTACTCAGCTTTTCATGAAGTATATTCTTGAAGTTTTCTGATTAAAAAACTTTCGCCTAGATTACGAGTTTTGTCGGTAAAGACCTGCAGGGCTAACGAGCCTTTTTTTTCCAGCGCTGACTTAAGCCAACGCTGGTATTACAAGTTTCTGAATGGCTGCATTAGCCTCAGAAAAGTGAGCGTGGAGCAAATTTAGCTCCACTTCTCACTGTAATAACAGCGTTGCTTAGGTCAGCGGTAAGCTGGCTAAAACGTCCTCATGCACAATTTCCCCATAGGAAACAATGGGGCTGAGCTGGCTGGAAAAAAACCTAACACCTGCAAAAAAGCAGCGTCCAGCTTCAAACGCAGCCCCATTGTTTCCTATGGGGAAAAAAAGTTATGTCTGCACCTAACACCCTAACATGAACCCCGAGTCTAAACACCCCTAATCTTACACTTATTAACCCCTAATCTGCCGCCCCTGCTATCGCTGACACCTACATTATATTATTAACCCCTAATCTGCCGCTCCAGACACCGCCGCCACCTATATTATCCCTATGAACCCCTAATATACTGCCCCCAACATCGCCGCCACCTATATTATAATTATAAACCCCTAATCTGCCGCCCCCAACGTCACCACCACCTACCTACACTTATTAACCCCTAATCTGCCGACCGGACATCGCCGCCACTATAATAAATGTATTAACCCCTAAACCGCCGCACTCCCACCTTGCAAACACTATAATAAATTGTATTAACCCCTAATCTGCCGTCCCTAACATCGCCGCCACCTAGCTACAATTATTAACCCCTAATCTCCTGCCCCCAACGTCGCCGCTACTAAAATAAAGTTATTAACCCCTAAACCTAAGTCTAACCCTAACACCCCCCTAAGTTAAATATAATTTAATTGAATATAAATAAAATTACTATCATTAAATAAATTATTCCTATTTAAAACTAAATACTTACCTGTAAAATAAATCCTAATATAGCTGCAATATAATTTAATAATTACATTGTAGCTATTTTAGGATTTATATTTATTTTACAGGCAACTTTGTATTTATTTTAACTAGGTACAATAGCTATTAAATAGTTAATAACTATTTAATAGCTACCTTGTTAAATTAATTACAAAACTACCTGTAAAATAAATCCTAACCTAAGTTACAAATACTCCTAACACTACACTATCAATAAATTAATTAAATAAGTTAAATACAATTATCTAAAATAAAATACAAATAAATAAACAAAACTATATTACAAGAAAAACAAACACTAAATTACAAAAAAATAAAAAAATAGTACAAGAATTTTAATCTAATTACACCTAATCTACGCCCCTAATAAAATAAAAAAGCCCCCAAAATAATAAAATTCCCTATCCTAAACTAAATTACAAAGTAATCAGCTCTTTTACCAGCCCTTAAAAGGGATTTTTGCGGGGCATTGCCCCAAAGTAATCAGCTCTTTTATCTGTAAAAAAAAACAAATACAATACCCCCCAACATTACAACCCACCACCCACACACCCCTACTCTAAAACCCACCCGATCCCCCCTTAAATAAACCTAACACTACCCCACTGAAGATCACCCTACCTTGAGCCGTGTTCACACAGCCGGGCACCGATGGGCCAGAAGAGGACATCCGGACCGGCAGAAGTCTTCATTCGATCGGGGCAGAAGAGGTCCTCCATCCAGCAGAAGTCTTCATCCAAGCGGCATCTTCTATCTTCAATCAACTGGAGTGGAGCGGGTCCATCTTCTATCCAGCCGACGCGGAGCCATCCTCTTCTTCCGATGTCCTAACGAAGAATCAAGGTTCCTTTAAATGATGTCATCCAAGATGGCGTCCCTCGAATTCCGATTGGCTGATAGGATTCTATCAGCCAATCGGAATTAAGGTAGGAAAATTCCTATTGGTTGTTTTAATCAGCCAATCGGATTGAAGTTCAATCCGATTGGATGATTGGATCAGCCAATAGAATGTGAGGTCAATTCTATTGGCTGATCCAATCGGATTGAACTTCAATCTGATTGGCTGATTAAATCAACCAATCAGATTTTTCATACCTTAATTCCGATTGGCTGATAGAATCCTATCAGCCAATCGGAAATCAAGGGACGCCATCTTGGATGACGTAATTTAAAGGAACCTTCATTTGTCGTTAGTCCGTCGGAAGAAGAGGATGGCTCCGTGTCGGCTGGATAGAAGATGGCTCCGCTCAGATCCGGAAGGATGAAGATAGAAGATGCCGTCTGGATGAGGATGTCATTAAATAAATTACCTAAACTACCTACAATTAATTACAATTAAATTAAATAAACTACATTACGAAAAAATAAAACCACTAAATTACAGAAAAAAAAAAAAACAGAATTACAAGAAATTAAGGTAGGAAAAATCCTATTGGCTGATCCAATCAGCCAATAGGATTGAAGTTCAATCCTATTGACTGATTGGATCAGCCAATAGGATTGAGCTTGCATTCTATTGGCTGTTCCAATCAGCCAATAGAATGCAAGCTCAATCCTATTAGCTGATCCAATCAGCCAATAGGATTTTTCCTACCATAATTCCGATTGGCTGATAGAATCCTATCAGCCAATCGGAAATCAAGGGACGCCATCTTGGATGACGTAATTTAAAGGAACCTTCATTTGTCGTTAGTCCGTCGGAAGAAGAGGATGGCTCCGTGTCGGCTGGATAGAAGATGGCTCCGCTCAGATCCGGAAGGATGAAGATAGAAGATGCCGTCTGGATGAGGATGTCTGCCTGTCCGGATGTCCTCTTCTGCCCGGATAGGATGAAGACTTTTGCCGGTTCGCATGTCCTCTTCTGCCCAGATAGGATGAAGACTTCTGCCGGTCTGGATGTCCTCTTCTGTTCCATCAGTGGCCGGCTGGCTGAACACGGCTCAAGGTAGGGTGATCTTCAGGGGGGTAGTGTTAGGTTTTTTTAAGGGGGGATCGGGTGGTTTTAGAGTAGGGGTGTGTGGTGGGTTGTAATTTTTGGGGGGATTGTATTTTTTTTTTACAGGTAAAAGAGCTTATTACTTTGGAGCAATGCCCCGCAAAAAGCCCTTTTAAGGGCTGGTAAAAGAGCTGATTACTTTGTAATTTAGTATAGGGTAGGGAATTTTATTATTTTGGGGGGCTTTTTTATTTTATTAGGGGGCTTAGATTAGATGTAATTAGATTAAAATTCTTGTAATATTTTTTTTTGTAATTTAGTGTTTGTTTTTTTGTACTATAGTTTAGTTTATTTAATTGTATTTGAGTTTAGATAATTGTATGTAATTTATTTAATTAATTTATTGATAGTGTAGTGTTAGGTGTAATTGTAACTTAGGTTAGGATTTATTTTACAGGTAATATTGTAATTATAGTAGGTAGCTATTAAATAGTTATTAACTATTTAATAGCTATTGTACCTAGTTAAAATAAATACAAAGTTGCCTGTAAAATAAATATAAACCCTAAAATAGCTACAATGTAATTATTAGTTTATTTTATAGGTAAGTATTTAGTTTTAAATAGGAATAATTTATTTAATTATAGTAAATTTATTTCGTTTTATTTAAATTATATTTAACTTAGGGGGGTGTTAGGGTTAGGGGTAGACTTAGGTTTAGGAGTTAATAACTTTATTATAGTAGCGGCGACGTTGGGGGCGGCAGATTAGGGGTTAATAATTGTAGGTAGGTGGCGGCGATGTTAGGGAGGGCAGATTAGGGGTTAATAAAATTTATTATAGTGTTTGCGAGGCGGGAGTGCGGTGGTTTAGGGGTTAATACATTTATTATAGTGGTGGCGATGTCCGGTCAGCAGATTAGGGGTTAACAAGTGTTGGTAGGTGGAGGCGACGTTGGAGGGGGAGACAGATTAGGGGTTAATACATATAATGTAGGTGTTGGCGATGTTAGAGACAGCAGATTAGGGGTTTATAGCTATAATGTAGGTTGCGGCGGTGTCCGGAGCGGCAGATTAGGGGTTAATATTATAATGCAGGTGTCAGCGATAGTGGGGGCGGCAGATTAGGGGTCAATAAGTGTAAGGTTTGGGGTGTTTAGACTCAGGGTTCATGTTAGGGTGTTAGGTGTAGACTTAGAAAGTGTTTCCCCATAGGAAACAATGGGGCTGCGTTAGGAGCTGAACGCTGCTTTTTTGAAGGTGTTAGGTTTTTTTTCAGCCAGCTCAGCCCCATTGTTTCCTTTGGGGAAATCATGCACGAGCATGTTTTTCCAGCTTACCGCTTCTGTAGGCAACGCTGGTATTGAGAGTTGAATGGAAGCTAAATTTGGCTCCACGCTCCCTTTTCTGAGGCTAACGCAGCCATTCAGACAACTCGTAATACCAGCGTTGGCTTAAGGGTGCGCTTGTAAAAAAGGCTTGTTAGCCCCGTGGGTCTTTACCGACAAAACTCGTAATCTAGGCGTAAGTCTCTCAGTCCCTGGCTGCAGCTGCTTCAATGGATTATTGAATTTGTGGCACTATTCAATCACACAGAGTCTATTCCCTTGACTGGGCACTATTCTAAATTGTTGCTGGCTCAGCACAGCGGTCAGTACTCACTGCAGCGACTGACTGACAGAGCGGGTCTTCTTGCTATCGTGACGTCACGTCACCCGTGTGATCACGTGATGACGTCCAAGTCCGACAGAAGACAGTCTGTCTTACATGACAGCAGGTGGCAGGTAGCACAAAGGGGAGAGGGTCCGACCGCAACTTTACTCCACACAACACTGTCAGGATCAGATAGATGATCCTATCAGCAGAGCCTAAGTCTGAGTGGACACAGGCTGCAGCCTGCAGGCGGCTGCCAGGGGACTGGGCTAGGGTAAAGCAGCAAAAATTATAGTGAAAAAAATCTAAAGAAATCTACCTAAGGCTATGTCCGGTTTTGTAAAAATAAAGTTACCGGGCAGTAGCCTGAAATACCGGACAGTCCGGTCTAATAACGGACACCTGGCAACCCTAGGTACACACCTACACACTACACACAAATAAAGCAATTTCCTGCATTGTAAGGTCAGACATGTATTACAGGTACACACCTACACACTACACACAAATAAAGCAATTTCCTGCCTTGTAAGGCCACACAAGTATTACTGGTACTTTTGTTTATTTTCAGTGATTAGTTACAGTTCATACTTCAAAACGAATGCGACACATTAAGGGTGCCGCATGATAGAACTTTCCCAAATAAACTCAGTGGTCACTTTACAAGGTACACTTGCAGGTTAATGCAAATGGACAAAACAGATAGTCATGTGGCTGCAACATACTATATAAAGTATGCACACATGGTCAAGAAGTACAGTTCTTTTGACCAAACATTATAATTTGTATTTGTTTGAAATTCAGTAAATATTGCTTCTGTGTGCTGGGATTTTTGTTTCTATTTGTGAGCCAGCAGGTGTACCTAAGTGGCATTTGAGCATGTCTAACTACCAAGGATTTTCCCAAATTACCAAGGATACAGTTAAAAACTTGCATTAAATTAAGTATTAAAGGAACAGTAAGCATTATTTTTGTTACGTAACTGTGCAGTATGGCATCTGTAATAATAATTGTCTAACATTTTACATTTCTGCTGTGTTTGTGTTTAGCTGTAATTTTCCTCTTACTCATTTACTGTACCCACACATATTATATATCATTTTTCTCGTCATTAAATGGACTCTCTAAAGATACCATTATTTTTATCATATCATATAATTTAATATATATTTTTTTGTATAAAATATGATGAAATTTATTTAAAAACACACTTTTTCTAACTTTGACCCCCCAAATCTGTTACACATCTACAACCACCAAAAAACGCCCATGCCAAATAGTTTCTAAATTTTCTCCTGATTTTAGAAATATGTTTACATGTTCTTTCCTTTTTTGCAAGGTATAGGGCAATAAGTACAAGTAGCACTTTGCTATTTCCAAACCATTTTTTTTTTTCAAAATTAGCGATAGTTACATTGTAACACTGATATCTGTCAGGAATCCCTGAATAACCCTTCACATGTATGTATATATATATATATATATATATATATATATATATATATATATATATATATATATATATATATATATATATATATGCAAAGATAGGTGTATGTGCACTCTCACCAACTTTCCACAACTATCAGGGCGCTATGCGGTGAATTGTAGAAATGCAAAAAGAAGCACTCACTGAATCTTCATCAACAAGTGACAAAAAACTTTAATGCAGTTTGTGACGTTTCGGGACAGCAACAGTCCCTTCCTCTGACAAGTTAACACTGAACAAAAACTGCCTTTAAATAGGCTCCCAAACACACTCCCCACAAGATCAGCCAATCCAGGCTGAATAATTGAACACACCCATAAAGTGACCAATAAAATTGAGTGATACATATTGTGCATGTGAGTGTTAAAAAATAAACGAACAAAACAATGCTTAAAAACAAACCCTCTTTGGACCCTGTTGCTGGTAGTCATGCCCCCTACATGAAATAAACATCCTATGAAAATCTCAATCAGCTAAGCTAATGATATAACTCATAAAATTGTACAAGGTATATAACCAATCAAACATTGAATTACAATAGGCTGCAATACGTCATTCCCTCTGTGTCTGATCCGCCCCTTGTTACTAAGGACGCGATCAGCAGCGCAAAGTCTCAACAACCACCAGGGAACAAAAACAAACATCAATAATCAATCCCGAGACAAGCGCATAGCCCACTATATACAGCAAACCTGTGACCCCCAGATCGCATCACTAAAAAACATTGCATATGTTTAGGGGCATGTGTGCCGCGGCTTAACTCAGCATGATGTTATTACATAAGTATGTGCATTCCTAAACCCTAAGGCCTAGATTTGGAGTTCGGCGGTAAAAGGGCTGTTAACGCTCCGCGGGCTTTTTTCTGGCCGCACCATAAAATTAACTCTGGTATCGAGAGTTCAAACAAATGCTGCGTTAGGCTCCAAAAAAGGAGCGTAGAGCATTTTTACCGCAAATGCAACTCTCGATACCAGAGTTGCTTACGGACGCGGCCGGCCTCCAAAACGTGCTCGTGCACGATTCTCCCATAGGAAACAATGGGACTGTTTGAGCTGAAAAAAAACCTAACACCTGCAAAAAAACAGCGTTCAGCTCCTAACGCAGCCCCATTGTTTCCTATGGGGGAACACTTCCTACGTCTGCACCTAACACTCTAACATGTACCCCGAGTCTAAACACCCCTACCCTTACACTTATTAACCCCTAATCTGCCGCCCCCGCTATCGCTGACCCCTGCATATTTTTTTTAACCCCTAATCTGCCGCTCCGTAAACCGCCGCCACCTACGTTATCCCTATGTACCCCTAATCTGCTGCCCTAACATCGCCGACCCCTATATTATATTTATTAACCCCTAATCTGCCCCCTCAACGTCGCCGACACCTGCCTACACTTATTAACCCCTAATCTGCCGAGCGGACCTGAGCGCTACTATAATAAAGTTATGAACCCCTAACCCGCCTCACTAACCCTATCATAAATAGTATTAACCCCTAATCTGCCCTCCCTAACATCGCCGACACCTAACTTCAATTATTAACCCCTAATCTGCCGACCGGAGCTCACCGCTATTCTAATAAATGTATTAACCCCTAAAGCTAAGTCTAACCCTAACACTAACACCCCCCTAAGTTAAATATAATTTTTATCTAACGAAATAAATTAACTCTTATTAAATAAATGATTCCTATTTAAAGCTAAATACTTACCTGTAAAATAAATCCTAATATAGCTACAATATAAATTATAATTATATTATAGCTATTTTAGGATTTATATTTATTTTACAGGCAACTTGGTAATTATTTTAACCAGGTACAATAGCTATTAAATAGTTAAGAACTATTTAATAGTTACCTAGTTAAAATAATAACAAATTTACCTGTAAAATAAATCCTAACCTAAGATATAATTAAACCTAACACTAGACTATCAATAAAATAATTAAATAAACTACCTACAATTACCTACAATTAACCTAACACTACACTATCAATAAATTAATTAAACACAATTCCTACAAATAAATACAATTAAATAAACTAGCTAAAGTACAAAAAATAAAAAAGAACTAAGTTACAGAAAATAAAAAAATATTTACAAACATAATAAAAATATTACAACAATTTTAAACTAATTACACCTACTCTAAGCCCCCTAATAAAATAACAAAGCCCCCCAAAATAAAAAATTCCCTACCCTATTCTAAATTAAAAAAGTTACAAGCTCTTTTACCTTACCAGCCCTGAACAGGGCCCTTTGCGGGGCATGCCCCAAGAATTTCAGCTCTTTTGCCTGTAAAAGAATAAATACAATACCCCCCCCCCCAACATTACAACCCACCACCCACATACCCCTAATCTAACCCAAACCCCCCTTAAATAAACCTAACACTAAGCCCCTGAAGATCTTCCTACCTTGTCTTCACCATACCAGGTTCACCGATCCGTCCTGAAGAGCTCCTCCGATGTCCTGATCCAAGCCCAAGCGGGGGCTGAAGAGGTCCATGATCCGGTCAAAGTCTTCATCCAAGCGGGGCAGAAGAGGATCTTCCATCCGATTGAAGTCATCATCCAGGCGGCATCTTCTATGGTCTTCCATCCGGAGCGAAGCGGTAGGATCCTGAAGACCTCCAGCGCGGAACATCCATCCGGACCGACGACTGAACGACGAATGACTGTTCCTTTAAGGGACGTCATCCAAGATGGCGTCCCTCGAATTCCGATTGGCTAATAGGATTCTATCAGCCAATCGGAATTAAGGTAGGAATTTTCTGATTGGCTGATGGAATCAGCCAATCAGAATCTAGTTCAATCCGATTGGCCGATCCAATTAGCCAATCAGATTGAGCTCGCATTCTATTGGCTGATCGGAACAGCCAATAGAATGCGAGCTCAATCTGATTGGCTGATTGGATCAGCCAATCGGATTGAACTTGATTCTGATTGGCTGATTCCATCAGCCAATCAGAAAATTCCTACCTAATTAATTGCGATTGGCTGATAGAATCCTATCAGCCAATCGGAATTCGAGGGACGCCATCTTGGATGACGTCCCTTAAAGGAACAGTCATTCGTCGTTCAGTCGTCGGTCCGGATGGATGTTCCGCGCTGGAGGTCTTCAGGATCCTGCCGCTTCGCTCCGGATGGAAGACCATAGAAGATGCCGCCTGGATGATGACTTCAATCGGATGGAAGATCCTCTTCTGCCCCGCTTGGATGAAGACTTTGACCGGATCATGGACCTCTTCAGCCCCCGCTTGGGCTTGGATCAGGACATCGGAGGAGCTCTTCAGGACGGATCGGTGAACCTGGTATGGTGAAGACAAGGTAGGAAGATCTTCAGGGGCTTAGTGTTAGGTTTATTTAAGGGGGGTTTGGGTTAGATTAGGGGTATGTGGGTGGTGGGTTGTAATGTTGGGGGGGGTATTGTATTTATTCTTTTACAGGCAAAAGAGCTGAAATTCTTGGGGCATGCCCCGCAAAGGGCCCTGTTCAGGGCTGGTAAGGTAAAAGAGCTTGTAACTTTTTTAATTTAGAATAGGGTAGGGAATTTTTTATTTTGGGGGGCTTTGTTATTTTATTAGGGGGCTTAGAGTAGGTGTAATTAGTTTAAAATTGTTGTAATATTTTTATTATGTTTGTAAATATTTTTTTATTTTCTGTAACTTAGTTCTTTTTTATTTTTTGTACTTTAGCTAGTTTATTTAATTGTATTTATTTGTAGGAATTGTGTTTAATTAATTTATTGATAGTGTAGTGTTAGGTTAATTGTAGGTAATTGTAGGTAGTTTATTTAATTATTTTATTGATAGTCTAGTGTTAGGTTTAATTATATCTTAGGTTAGGATTTATTTTACAGGTAAATTTGTTATTATTTTAACTAGGTAACTATTAAATAGTTCTTAACTATTTAATAGCTATTGTACCTGGTTAAAATAATTACCAAGTTGCCTGTAAAATAAATATAAATCCTAAAATAGCTATAATATAATTATAATTTATATTGTAGCTAAATTAGGATTTAGTTTACAGGTAAGTATTTAGCTTTAAATAGGAATCATTTATTTAATAAGAGTTAATTTATTTCGTTAGATAAAAATTATATTTAACTTAGGGGGGTGTTAGTGTTAGGGTTAGACTTAGCTTTAGGGGTTAATACATTTATTAGAATAGCGGTGAGCTCCGGTCGGCAGATTAGGGGTTAATAATTGAAGTTAGGTGTCGGCGATGTTAGGGAGGGCAGATTAGGGGTTAATACTATTTATGATAGGGTTAGTGAGGCGGGTTAGGGGTTCATAACTTTATTATAGTAGCGCTCAGGTCCGCTCGGCAGATTAGGGGTTAATAAGTGTAGGCAGGTGTCGGCGACGTTGTGGGGGGCAGATTAGGGGTTAATAAATATAATATAGGGGTCGGCGATGTTAGGGGCAGCAGATTAGGGGTACATAGGGATAACGTAGGTGGCGGCGATTTGCGGTCGGAAGATTAGGGGTTAATTATTTTAAGTAGCTGGCGGCGACGTTGTGGGGGGCAAGTTAGGGGTTAAGAAATATAATATAGGGGTCGGCGGGGTTAGGGGCAGCAGATTAGGGGTACATAAGTATAACGTAGGTGGCGGTCGGCAGATTAGGGGTTAAAAATTTAAATCGAGTGGCGGCGATGTGGGGGGAGCTCGGTTTAGGGGTACATAGGTAGTTTATGGGTGTTAGTGTACTTTAGGGTACAGTAGTTAAGAGCTTTATAAACCGGCGTTAGCCAGAAAGCTCTTAACTCCTGCTATTTTCAGGCGGCTGGAATCTTGTCGTTAGAGCTCTAACGCTCACTTCAGAAACGACTCTAAATACCAGCGTTAGAAAGATCCCATTGAAAAGATAGGCTACGCAAATGGCGTAGGGGGATCTGCGGTATAGAAAAGTCGCGGCTGAAAAGTGAAAAGCCGAGCCAAAACAAACCATATTTCCCAAACATCATACATACAAGGTGCATAGTAGGTAGTCACCTATATATAATAGGAAGGAAAGTCACCTATATCTTATAAAGAGGAGAATGATCACTATTTTAGAGTGAAAGCGCTCAATATGATCCAACCTCCAGGAATACCAGATGTTAGAACTCTTGTCTATAGTCAGCATACACAACCTACCCTATACCTGATAAAGAAAAGAAAAAAATAATCACTATCTTGAAGTAAAAACAATCTATGTGATATGTTCACCAGAATCCCAAAGAATTTATATCAATTTTAGAACTTAAAGCCTAATTACTCAACAAAATCGTAACCATATCGTGCAGGACATGACTAAACAGCAGAAGGATCCAACAGGGATTGTGTGAACACTCCTAAGAGTGATACACAACAAAAACAAATTTAGTTAAAAACAAATATTGGCACATGGAGAGCTGACAGAGAACAAATGCACCATATTGAAAAATAGTATCCAAGGAAGTCTTATCCCAGGAAATATTTAAAGAGATATTTGGACAAGATAATTATATGTTAATCATTTCATAACCCTAGAGAAGCACTGATCAAATGTACAAATACATGTATGGTGTCAAACTATTTACTTATAGATAGATTTACTCCAAATAATGAAAAAGCTCAAAAAATAATAAAAAAAATTAAAAAATTAAAATTAAAAAATAAAAAATAGAAAAGTATATGATCAAAGCATGATCAAAAATTGATCAAAAAAATTGATCAAAAAAATCAAAAAATAATCAAAAAAAGGGAGATGTAAAGGCCTAGACCTCCATGTGGTGGGCTCATGGACTCTCATATGGGTTCATTTTATAGACATGGAATATCATGGACTCTCAAAGAAACATAGATTCTCATAGGAAACATGAAGAATAAAAATTAAAAATCAAAAAAGTCACAAAAAACATTGCCATCCAGTGTGGGTATTGAGGCCTCTGGGATGTACAGTCCCCAACTCATAAATCCATCTTGATTCCTTGCGTAGTAAGATATTGCCTCTGTCTCCTCCTCTTCTGGGAACTGGCACGTGGTCAATAAGTCTAAATCTCAGATCACCGACTGAGTGTCCCGCCTCTAGAAAATGCCTCGCCACCGGTTGGTCCGCCTTTCCATTTCGTATTGCCAGTCTGATGCTGGATCTATGATTGGCCATCCTGGTTTTAGCATCATCCGTTGTCTTGCCAACATAGAATTTGCCACACGGGCAATTCAATAAGTACACAACAAATTTAGTAGTGCAAGTGAGGAAATATCTGATGTCATAGATTTTATTGCTTTCTGGATGATGAAAGTGGGGGCCCGTGAGCATCCCACTGCAGGTCACACAACTGATGCATCAATAACATCCCTTTTTCTTTGTTTTTAACCATGTTTGTGAACCACCGTCAGGGTTGATATCGGCTTTCACCAAAAAATCTCTAATGTTTTTGCCCCGTCTAAAACCTATTCTTGGTGGTTTCCAATCTTTGAATGGTAAAGTGTGGTCAGCTTCTATTAATTTCCATTCTTCTTTAACCATCTTGGTTAGTGGTACTACTTCAAGGGAATATGTGGTCACAAAAGTAAGTTGGTTAGTGTTATCCAATGGAGTAATAGTTGTTGTTTCTCCAGTTTGTAGTGCTTGAGTTTTCAAGACAGACTGGGAACAACACTATTTCGTAAAGATACTGATCGCAATTCATTATTGCATGCAAAAAGTTGCCATCAACCAAGCCTTATCCGCAACATCCCTAAGGCCCAATACCAACGTGTAATTAGAAATAATACAGATGAAACAGCATGTGAAGAACAGTTGCAGGAGATGACACAACGTTTTGTCCAAAGGGGATACAAACCAAGAGAGTTATTAGATATGAAAACTCAAGCACTACAAACTGGAGAAACAGCAACTATTACTCCATTGGATAACACTAACCAACTTACTTTTGTGACCACATATTCCCCCGAAGTAGTACCACTGACCAAGATGGTTAAAGAAGAATGGAAATTAATAGAAGCTGACCACACTTTACCATTCAAAGATTGGAAACCACCAAGAATAGGTTTTAGACGGGGCAAAAACCTTAGAGATTTTTTGGTGAAAGCCGATATCAACCCTGACGGTGGTTCACAAACATGGTTAAAAACAAAGAAAAAGGGATGTTATCGATGCATCAGTTGTGTGACCTGCAGTGGGATGCTCACGGGCCCCCACTTTCATCATCCAGAAAGCAATAAAATCTATGACATCAGATATTTCCTCACTTGCACTACTAAATTTGTTGTGTACTTATTGAATTGCCCGTGTGGCAAATTCTATGTTGGCAAGACGATGGATGATGCTAAAACCAGGATGGCCAATCATAGATCCAGCATCAGACTGGCAATACGAAATGGAAATGTGGATCAACCGGTGGCGAGGCATTTTCTAGAGGCTGGACACTCAGTCGGTGATCTGAGATTTAGACTTATTGACCACGTGCCAGTTCCCAGAAGAGGAGGAGACAGAGGCAATATCTTACTATGCAAGGAATCAAGATGGATTTATGATTTGGGGACTGTACATCCCAGAGGCCTCAATACCCACACTGGATGGCAATGTTTTTTGTGACTTTTTTTATTTTTAATTTTTATTCTTCATGTTTCCTATGAGAATCTATGTTTCTGTGAGAGTCCATGATATTCCATGTCTATAAAATGAACCCATATGAGAGTCCATGAGCCCACCACATGGAGGTCTAGGCCTTTACATCTCCCTTTTTTTGATTATTTTTTGATTTTTTTGATCAATTTTTTTGATCAATTTTTGATCATGCTTTGATCACATACTTTTCTATTTTTTATTTTTTAATTTTAATTTTTTAATTTTTTTGTTATTTTTTGAGCTTTTTCATTATTTGGAGTAAATCTATCTATAAGTAAATAGTTTGACACCATACATGTATTTGTACATTTGATCAGTGCTTCTCTGGGGTTATGAAATGATTAACATATAATTATCTTGTCCAAATATCTCTTTAAATATTTCCTGGGATAAGACTTCCTTGGATACTATTTTTCAATATGGTGCATTTGTTCTCTGTCAGCTCTCCATTTGCCAATATTTGTTTTTAACTAAATTTGTTTTTGTTGTGTATCACTCTTAGGAGTGTTCACACAATCCCTGTTGGATCCTTCTGCTGTTTAGTCATGTCCTGCACGATATGGTTACCATTTTGTTGAGTAATTAGGCTTTAAGTTCTAAAATTGATATAAATTCTTTGGGATTCTGGTGAACATATCACATAGATTGTTTTTACTTCAAGATAGTGATTATTTTTTTCTTTTCTTTATCAGGTATAGGGTAGGTTGTGTATGCTGACTATAGACAAGAGTTCTAACATCTGGTATTCCTGGAGGTTGGATCATATTGAGCGCTTTCACTCTAAAATAGTGATCATTCTCCTCTTTATAAGATATAGGTGACTTTCCTTCCTATTATATATAGGTGACTACCTACTATGCACCTTGTATGTATGATGTTTGGGAAATATGGTTTGTTTTGGCTCGGGCAGTGAACACTATTATGCCTGGGTTCAAGGCAGAGGCGTACTGTGGTAAATTCACGTTTTTATTTGCACGCCCACTTTGGCATGGCACTCCGCTATTGGTTAATTCCGTTTTCTCTGTATTTACATTCATGTAACTTATCTTTGTATGGCGATCCCACAACATACACAATACAAATGAAGATTTATATGAGGATGCTTGAGCAAAAGGTTAGTTTATTTAAGTAAGAGTATTTTGTACACGATCATTTAGGCTTTGGTAGTGAAGACTACTATACCAGAACACAAAGCAGAGATAAGCCGTGACGTATACACTCTTATACACACGCCCATTTAGATATGGCACTTCACCATTGGATAGTTCTATTTCTCGTTGTTTATAACTTTTGTAGTTTACCTCCATACGGCGATCAGATACACATATGATACAAGTGTTCTCACAATGGTGTGATGATTGTAGGTATGATTGTTTGGTCACTTAGGGTTTAGGAATGCACATACTTATGTAATAACATCATGCTGAGTTAAGCCGCGGCACACATGCCCCTAAACATATGCAATGTTTTTTAGTGATGCGATCTGGGGGTCACAGGTTTGCTGTACGTAGTGGGCTATGCGCTTGGCTCGGGATTGATTATTGATGTTTGTTTTTGTTCCCTGGTGGTTGTTGAGACTTTGCGCTGCTGATCGCGTCC